>NW_027506568.1:0-23149 GCF_021521415.1 Bidens hawaiensis
CCGGTTTGAGGTGGCGGTTGCTGGTGATTCCTAAAATAAAATTTTAATGGAATTGAATATAAGCCCCATGATACGGTATATATTAACGGATTTTGTCCATGTCAATGTGAAATGTTTAATAAATTTAATAACTTGTTTGTTTTTGTATCAAAACAAGTGAGATAATATGGAATAAGTGTCGAGAGAAGATCAAGAGTTGCAAATATGTCAAATCCTCAAAATCCACTAACGGAGTTTTACCGTCAGAGGGTGTGAACTAACAGGATCGGAATCATTAGTTATAATCAAAACCATATTTAAAGTTTTCAAAACCAATAAGACATCAAGTCTTAAATGGAATGCGGAAGCGTAAATTGTAAACCAATAAATAGCGCCACACAGGACGACTTAAAAACCCAAGTTATCAAGATAATAATTAAAAGAAGTTTTTAAAGCAATGGTGTTTAGTGAATGCATGTCCTATACCGCGCGCCCGCCTCGGCTACCTGAGAATAACATTCTAAAAGTGTCAACACAGGGTTGGTGAGTTAACAGGTTTAAATAACTAAAGCGTTTGCGTTTTAGCGTTACCGGATAGTGTTAAGTCAATTATATATCAATAGGTAGCTAACCTATCAAGCATGCATTACTAAGTGTTCGACACCAAAGTTGACTGTTTATCAATTGCCTTGACACCATGTCAACCACGACAATGATAATGTGTTAGCCAAGATTACACCCACTCGACCTACAGTCGAGTTTAGAGTTGGGTGGGGTTTGTCAAACCCAGTAGTACTACTCAACAGTGACTCACTATTATCCCAATATTAACGGTTCGATGTTATGAAGGACTTTGGTTGGTTTGTTTGCCACTTAGTCTTACAAGTGATACATAAAGAATAACAAAATCTAAAGCGTGGAGTATGTTATCTCCCCCTAATAAAAGCGTTTAAAAAAAGTAAAAGGGGGACGTGAAACTCACTGTTTGCGAAGATAACAAAAAGATCCGAGAAAAGCGTGCGTCATAGAAAATCCTCACTAGTTCTCTAAAACAAAATGAGATTTCTAAGTATTTATACTACGAGTTAGTCCCTAGACTTGACACATAAACTTATGCATGAGATACGTTTCATGTTTCGTTTGTGAAATAAGTGCGACTCGACTAACACGTTGTGATAAGCTACGACTCGTGAACAAATATCGTGTCAAGTGTTACTATTGTACATTATTAGTAAACTAACTCCCACAAGGGAAATTAAGTCATACACATAGCAAACATCGATCAACTATGCACTTTTCATGTTAACTTAAGTAATTCAGCAACTATTTTATCCAGACAGATTTTCACTCGACAAGATTACTCTATTTAATAAATCAATACACGTCCAATAAATCACCAAAAATCATCACAGAAGCACACTTGAGTTAGGTTTCTAAAAATATTTTTATTATATTTTTATCATATACGGTTTTCTTACAATGATCAAAACATTACAGTAAACACACAACAGTCAAATCATGTGCAAGAGAATGTTACTTGTTATTCCCGTTACATGGAAAATCCGATTAATGCAAGACCAATTGGGTTAGATTTCTAACTCAAAATATTAACTTCCAGAAGTGGAATCAACCCCATTGGTCTTGTCGTTTATGAGATATCTTAATCGCAAACCGAATCAGACTTGCACAACAGATTTGTAAAATAATAAAAACTAACTTTTACGCGTCCAAAATTACAAGTTCAGACTTTTTAGAAACTAGATTCGACCTACTACATCATAGAATCAACAATAACGTCCAAATACAATATTAACATCGCGTTACAGCCGTTTAAACACGAATTCAAGAATCTGTCCAGCGACAATTTTCATTAAAACTCAACATACAATTAACCTATGACTAACAATCATGCATGTAACCCTAATTCATCAACAAACTGAGGGCCACAGGATCGATTAAAACGAACAATAATACGTAAATAACAACAATTATAATAAACGAATCTTTGTATTATTGATTTGTAATGAAACGGATGATTTACAATGATGTTGGCCGGAGGTATTTATACCCACCGGCGGTTACAATCTACCGTCGCGTTGGTTTGTATAAATGACGCAACCTTCGTTTATATTCTAACTAATTACAACAATATACCCCAACTATTAACTAATTACACATTGTACCCTAACTATACTAACTGAATATTCTAACAGAGTTTATCTAATCTTTAATAAACTAACGAGATATTTAACGGAACTTTATCGAGATCGATGATTAACCAACACAAACAGCATATATAATAGACGTAGGGTTTATGATTAAAGGTTTAATCATGCAATTATTTGATAGAATGGATTAGATATGGTGTTTATATTACCTAGTTAGCTTATTGGATCTTCAAACCAACTTGAAAAACACTTGTATGTGTGTGTGGTGTGTGCTTGTGGCTTTGGTCGATCAAGAGCAAGGGGGAGGGGGGCTGTCGTCGGGTGAGAGGAGAGGGAGAGAGAGTGTTAGGGTTTTTTTTTTGATAAATAAGTTGTTTAAATATTAGTTAAATATATTATATGTTACAACTTGCACCCTAGATTTTCATTTAGTTAAATTCTAGCACAATTAGTTTACTTTCTTCATGAATCAATGTTATGCAAGTAACACCAAGTAGCACATAAATGTAACACATAATTTTCAACTTCTTTATGATACTTATCGTTTGTTAACCAACGGTTTGAGTCGACTCGTGTGTGTTTTGTTGAAATTCTGAAAGACTACTTATGCGTTACAGTTCATTTGATCTTAAGTTTGAATTAACGAAGTTCGGATTAACGGAGTTAACCTGAAATTGACGAGTGTCACAAAATATCATGTACCAAATTTTCCATCTTTTTTATTATATATATGGTTTACAAACCATTTATTTAAACTTCCAAGTTACCCCTTTCACTACCCGATCCTTGGGACATCAACCACAACACCAGAACCATTAGGTTCACTAACCAATACCCAAACCTTGTTGACACAAAAATCCATCGTATGGATATAATCAGGTGACAAACTTTGAGATTTGGATTCCAACTTTCAATCACCGCACAAGCTTCTTTCACAGGAACTCCGACCAACTCTGGCCACCTTTTAGATTCATTATATGTATCGTTATACCTTACACATGGTGGGTATGGGGCCATGACTTCTAAAACTAAATTGACTTGCAAGAAACATAACTCATTTTACCTTCTATTTATACTTGAAACATGAATGTAATTTCATTTGACATAAGATTGTAATTTTCATTAGAATTTAATGATTACTATTATAGATTGCTAAGAGTCAAAGTTCATTAACAAACTTTGAATTTTTTAGGTTAAGTGTTGTGGAGGGGCTACAAAATAGGGCGTTTTGTATCATGTGACACCCAGTCAACAAAAAAAGGGTTTTTGTTTAAGGGGTAATGGTGTTGTAGCTCAATATATATATACATATATATATCACACACAATCACACATATTAACATAGTATTATTAAATCCCAAACCCACACCGGCGACAAAAACTACTCCCCCTCCCCTCTTTCGCCCCTTTTGTCACCTAGGGGCGGTGTTCCCGTCCCTTGTAGCCCAGATTTATTGGCCACTACGCATAGCCTTACAAGGTATATTTATAATGTTGATTTGTTGCTGCTAAATGTAACTCCTTGCTAATTTTACTTAGGGTATACCATCCTTTAACTTATCTAATTAATTATTATTCTCCCTTAACATTATTTACATATGTGTTAAGTGTCTCTAACATTTTTTTTAATTAATAGTCTCCATTAAATAATCAAATTAAAAACTATTAAGTTGTTATTATTAATTAATTTTATTATTATAAACATTGTAATGTTATTATTATAAATATATTTTATATTTATAGTATCAATATGTATCACAACTACACTTATATATCGTTTATAATTATAACAACGCATTAACACTAATAATAATAAGTTATTATTATAATCATGGATAATAAACACAAAGAGAGAGAAATAAATAAAAATTAAAAAATTTATAGTTCTTGATTTTATATTTTAAAGGAGACTACAATATGAAAAAAAGTGTTAGAATGGAGTAATATAACATATAAATTTATTAAAGGAATTCAAAGTCTAACGAAGAGGATATGACAAGTATATGATGGGGGTACACTTAGCCTAACCTTTTTGATTTTTAACTAGGTAACGAAACTCGTACTAAGTTCGTTACGTCGACTGCACTAAATCATAATTATAAATGTGTAACATCCTAAATTGTAAACCCCGGTCCCGGTGTCCTACTTTGGCGTTGGATTTACTCATAAACACAGTTCTAAATATCAAAGTGATTTAAACCATTTGCGGAATAAATAAAACTTCAATCATTCGTTATAAACATTCAAACTTGTCTTTAAAAACATAACATAACATCATATTTAACATCATAACAAATCTTTCTGCAGATGCTAGCTTCTTCAGATCCTACCATATGTCTCCCTCAAGCTAACTGCTTCAGTCTATTAACCTGGGTGTATACTAAAAGTCAGCTACATTGAGTGAGTTATAATTAAAACATGTAACATATAATACATTCACTTACTTACTCATACGTATCCATAGATACATATTACAAACTAAACTTGCTTATCTTTCTTTCGGACATACAATAGTATATACTTTCTTTCATTCTTTTATTATTTCTTTCTTTCATACATTCATATTTTATCTTGCTTTACATACATACTTATACGTTTTAAACTGTCTTTCGCCTTATAATGTCACATATATTATTAGGGTCTGCCACCCTTAAAGAGCCTTTCGCCCTACAACCTCACGGATATTATTAGGGTCTGTCACCCTCCTTCACAGATATTATTAGGGTCTGCCACCCTTCTTCATAGATATTATTAGGGCCTACCACACTCATTCACAGATATTATTAGGGTCTGCTACCCTCTTATCGTCAATGCATACATACATTCCTTTTCTTTTATATTTATATACTTTCATACATACTCTTAATATTTTCAACATCATTAATATATCATACATACGTCATTCATAGACATTCATATATCATACATACATCATTCATAAACGTTCAAATAACATACACTTACCACTTAATGTTCGTGCAGGTTATATCCTTTTATTGGTTTGCAGTTTAGCGTGGTGTGTAATGGGTTATCAGTGCGAAAGCGTGTTTCACATGTGCATTATTTTGCTGGGTGTTTTGTTTTGTTTTTTTAAGGGGGGGGGGTTGACTAAAATATTAAAAGATGCATATATATTGGATGTATACATCGTGATTTGTAAAATATTTGTTAATAAAGTAGGTTTTTGGGTTTTGTGAAATTTAATCAACATAAAGGATTGAATGTGTGTTAATTGGTGAGTAGTTAGAGTTGAAATTTACAAAGGAGATGAAAAAAATGCTCAAATTAAAGCTAATAAGTTGTCAGATAACGTATGGTGGTAAAAGGGTGGGCATACGTGAATTGGTTGTGTATATGCGTACTAACGTATGCACATATATTGGATTGTTGATGTTATAAAGTAACTTGTATTTAACTTGTAAAAACAAAAAAAATTTGATTTTGGGCATTACACACTAACAAGTAAAATGTGACGGGAATTAAGAAAACGATATGACGTTAACATTGTCATAAAACCATATGAGATATGCAAGACAATTCCATCAACTCACAAATTAACACTTATTCTGCCCTACACTCAAATCGGTTACCAGATATATAAACACACATTACCATCCTTCTAACAAATTAACTAACTAATATTTAAATCGGATTGAGAATCCCCGGAAAGTAATATACAAATTACTGATTGGTTAAGTTCAACAGAAAATAATTAAAAAAATTAAACAAAAAGCATAAGATTGATACTCATCAATTGTGTAAAGGCATGAATGAAGGTGTATTTAAGCAACCTCATATAAACTTAAATCCAATTTATGAAACAACAAATAAAGAGAAATGAACCTAAATGGAACTTTGGTTGTGATGTTACCTATAGCAAATATATACATCCTGATAAAGACGAATTTGTTGTGTAGTAAAGAACATATTATAACTTAAAGTAAGATGAAAGATGTAGTAACTACGAATTGGATTAAAACGTGTGTGTATGATACCAGAAGCGTGAGGACCGTTCAGAACAAATGGATTATGCGAGCGAAGAGGGTAGTTTGGTAGGGTAAACTGCTGAACCAATAACTGAGAAATTAATCGTGGCAAATGGGTTGTTGGTAGTCCCAGGGTTTACAATGTGGTGTAAATTATTTGCATTGTACAGACCTTTCAATAACAATAAAGTTACATGACTGGCATGGAATGATTTAAATCACTACAATGTAAGATAATTTGATAGTTAGAAAGAAAAAAAGAGAGGGTGACAGGTTTTTAATATTAAACATCATAGTGCATACCACTTGTCATTATTATCCCTTTTATTCAACAAACTAGTGGTTCGAATAAGGTCATGTTGCCATGCATAAATAATCAAAGGAGCATGCACAATGCATAAGCAATAAAAAACCTTACGTTTAATGTATCTGCTAAACTAATGTAGCAATTGACAATAAACTTGCAATATAAATTAACTAAGTTGTTCATAATCAATGTGTAAATAAGAAATACACGCAACACATCAGCTTATAAGCAAAAATAAATGAAAAAAGACGATTCACCATTAGGAACGGCTACTCATCAAATTCGTGTATCGGATTTGAGTTTTTGAAAATTTATTATAAATACATGGTGTATCAAATTTTTTTCTTAAAACATATGTGAACTGCTTGTTAACATATAAACTCTACGAAAGTTTCACCCAAGGTTTTGGTTGATAAGGTAACTATTAAAAATACCAATAACAAACATAAAATAGAAGTGAAACAATACATGTAGTTAGTAAGATAGTAAGACATGTCATTTATTAATATAACCTCAACAAACGATATTATTTTAAAAGCAAAGCTACGCCTGACATGTCGTCTTTAGATACGGTGAGTGCGATCCTTGGTAGATACAGTCTTTTTCCTTGGTGTTCCCCGATAGCTATCTCAACATTAATCACGTTACACTTGAACACTTTGCATATTAGCCCTGTTCCCTTTCTTAGGTCGTTTGATGGGTCAATGTTTCTTAGCAACATGATAGGACATCCGCTATTTAACCGTAGTTTAGTTGTATTTGTAGTGGGTGTCTTTATTGTTGAAAACCAACAATGTTATTTTTGTTAATAAAAACAAACTATGTAAATTTATTTAAATCATATGAGTAGTGAAATATATTGTGGGTGTATCAGGGTCTGTATCCTTTTGGATGTTTTGGTGTTGAATCCTTTATTGGAGCAGAACTCATGTTTATGTTGCAAGCTGGTGCATGAATTTTGCTTTTATCATAGTGCATTCTTATCGTGGGTTTTCCTTTTTCATTGGTATCTTGTTAAATGTGTGAATTAAAATGGTGTATGTACATATTTAAGATGAAGGTACGCACAAGCTTTGTACTTACCATTAATTTTCTGAGAGCATGGTTTGTTCATCTGTTCCCTGGACTCGGACCGACAATATCCTATTCTTGAAACGTTGTGATGTATTTTTAGTAACGTGATACATAAAAGTATACAATAATTGAAGAGCATGTTACATTTGAGTGATGATCGGTGTTATGGTTAGGGTCAAATTCATTAATTGGTGTATATAGAATGATTATATTAACCACTATGTAAGTTTGTTGCATAAAACTAAGATTTTACTCACCATACTCGGTATTCACATATAATGCCAAAAATTATCGAAGAGGGTGGCCTGAATAATGGTACATGTACCTGCTTTCTTCGTGAAGTGCGGGAGAAGCTATTTTTGTTTCTAACATCCTGAAAGTGTTGTATATATTACCTTGATTAGAATTATCAATGTGTATACTTTTTGTTAGAAGACTGGTAGATGGAATGTTGATTGCAAAGAGTGGCTAGGAAAAATATGGGAGGTAACTTTAAATGAGGCAAGTGATGGTGTTTGTGAAGCCAAAACCATCATTGAATGGATGCATTAGTGGGTATTAAATAGTTAGTTGATGGAGGGTGGGTTTCATTTCGTGAATACTAATATAAATTAATAGGTTATCAATTAATATTAGTTTAAATTGATGAGTTATTAACTTTCAGCTATAAAGATTAAGTACTTGAAGTAAAAATTTATATAACTTAGTAGTTTTTCTAAGGGACAATTGCACAAATTCCGTTTGCATGGACCATCTACTTTTAACATGAAAATGTGTAACAAATGAACATTAAATAAGATATATTTACAATATATCACAATATAAATGTATGATTATGGAGAGCTTTTCAAAGGCGGGACATCAACTAAAAACGTGACTTACCAGTTACCACCATGACTAAATAACAAAGATGGTATTAGAATTTCCAAGTCCATGTAGGATAAAATAGGTGACATTTTTAGCCTAATGGGTTAATTTGAGTTAAGTGATAATTGCTTCTCATGGAAAATTGGCAATAAGCATCAAGACATGTAAATATGAATTTCCAAACAAAAATGTATAAGTAAAGTGTGTAAAACTATATAAAAGACCGGCGTGCAAAAGTTCAAACGACTCATCACATCAAAGAAAACACTTACATGCATAGAGATCACAATTGTCTATTCCTCAACATTAACATAGTAAAAAAAAACATTTCGTTGTCCACGTTCCTCAACAGATTCATTAGATAATTTGACAAAAATTGATGTTAAAATTGTAAATGTTGTTATTCAAAATAAGAGTATTTTGGTTGTTGGTTAAATATCTAAAGTCAAATCAAACATGTTGGTCAAGTTTTTTTTTAATTATTTTCCTTCTTTTTTTTTCAAAAGTGCAATAAATGAAAACCGGTTCATCATTACATGACAAAAAAGAAAACTAACACAAACCTTGAGGTTCATATAATCACGACTAAGTCTGTATCTTTTAACCCTTCCAAATCTTATATCATATGTAGAGGCTATTATTTAAGTGATAATACCTACTTTGTCAAACATCCAAATTACATTTACCATTTGTGACAACAATAATAAATTTTAAGGTCATAATTACACATGTCATCCGACACATTTATAAGATTTAAAAAAAGAATAACAAAGTACCTGATTTTGAGCACAAATAACATCATCATCTGGCTTATCAGTATGTTTATCGAAAATCCCTCTTGAAATGTTTCTCAAATCATACCTCCTACAACTAAAAGATATTCTACAAGTATAAATAAGAAGGGGCATTATAATATGTGAAAATGTACCAAATCACATGAACAACATTCAAAGAGATACAAATTATAGGTGTTCATGTGGCTAATTTCATAGAATGAAAACGTCAATATATTGGGAACAAATGCAATTACCATTCATCCTTGGAACATAAACTAATAACCGTGCAATGCGTATAACATTGATAAGAATTCCTCAAAAGTACAAACATATATAAAAAAATGATGATACATAAGTAACTAATACTAACATTATGAGACTTTAAGATGCTAATATTATAGATAATAACTTATAATATTTATCATAATTACTTGAACCCCACTAAGTGGTACACCTTTGAGCTTTCTCAAACTAATGCTAACATTATAAGACTTTAAGATGCTAGTATGGTGGATAATAACTTATAATAATTATCATAATGACTTGAATCCCACTTAGCGATATTTTTTTTATTATTTCCTTCTTTTTGTTCAAAAGTGCAATAAATGAAAAATGGATCATCATAACATGACAAAAAGTAAAAATATCACAAACCTTGAGGTTCATGTAATCACGACTAAGTGTGTATCTTATAGTCCTTTCTAATTTTATATCATATGTAGACGCCATTATTTTAGTGATAATACCTACTTTGTCGAACATTCAAAATAACATTACCACTTGTGACAACAAAAAAAAAACTTTCTGCCCTTTCTCAACGCATTTCTTTAGACAAAGACTCCGTTTTTTCCTCTTTTCGGATGATAAAGATTTCTCAGAACATGGAGTGTGAATCAAACCCATGTTTGAATTGAAATTGAGATACTGATACAAGTTCTTCCCTTCTGAATCAGATAGATTCATATCTGAAAGAGGTTGACAATAAGTTCGTTCAAAATTGACTACTTGTCCCTCTGTTAGAGGTGTTCCAGAAATGTATGCGATCGAGTAAATAGCTCTACAAACGAATGGATTGGATCGAGTTGGAAAATGGAAAGATATGTACAAGTTATACGTTTCGTCACCACTTTGTGGAAAAGCCTTAGGTATGAATATGTTAGATACCTGTGACTCGACCTGACACATTTATAAGATTTAAAAAAAGAATAACAAAGTACCTGATTTTGAGCATGAATAACATCATCATCTGGGTAACCAGTATGTTTATGAAAAAAATCCCCTATTGAAATATCTCCCAAAACATACCTCCTACAACTAAAAGATATTCTACAAGTATAAATTAAAAGAGACATTATAATACGCGAAAATATACCAAATCACAGGAACAAGATTTAAAGAGATACAAATTATATGTGTTCATGCGGCTAATTTCATAGAATGAAAACGTCAGTATATTGGGAAACAAATGCAATTGTCATTCATCCTTGGAAAATAAACCAATCACCGTGCAATGCGTATAACATTGATAAGAATTCCTCAAAGTACACACACACACACACACACATATATAAAATGATGCTACATAAGTAACTAAAGCTAACATTATGAGACTTTAAGATGCATTGTGGATAATAACTTATAATAATTATAATAATTACTTGAACCCCACTAATGGTAAACCTTTGAGCTTCCTCCAACTTCATTAAGCAGAGGACATAGGAGTAATTTCGTAAGTGGATGAAGCTTTATCAAGTTGCACCAGACACTTTAAGAACGGATCCAAGTGTTGACAAATTACTTATTATGCCCAATTATGAAATTTCTCTTTTGCCCTTGCCATGTAATTGTGAAATGACTCTTTTGTCCATCACTTATGCTTAATAATATAATTATATATTTATTTACTTTATGATCAATTATGCAATTAATACACTTAAGTAATTTCTTAAAATTATTTATTATTTATTAATTAAATATTTAAATGTAATTATGGTAAAACTTATTTTCTGAATTATTTAAGTCTTTCCAAAATTTTGCAATACTTATTTTAATTAGTGATATTTTACCTGTTTTGTCGGTTTAGCGTTTAACGGTGATTTGTTTAATGTTTTTATTGAAAATTAATCTTTTTAAGTAAAAATATATTTTGTATAGCTGAAGTAATGTGTATTGTAATTTAGTTTGTAAAAATATATTTGTTGTTGGTTTAGTTTAAATTTAGCAAAAATGGTCATTTTTAACGTTTTCACGTCGTATTTTGTGACGCGGCTCGTTTATTGTGAAGTTTTATCATCTTGAACTTATTATACAAATTATATGGTGTAATGTATATGAGTTTTCAAGTTTTAGGGGCTGTTTTATTTCAGCTCCTAAAATCTTTGTCGGTTTGCTTTAAAAAGCCGATTTTTCGACTAGTTAAGTAATCGGCACTCATTTTAAAGCAAATAAAGCATGTATAACATAAGGCACACCAAATCTAATTATTATAAACATGCAAAAATATATAAATTTCCAGAATTAATATTATATCATAAAAATCATGTTTTTATTAACTAAAGACATGCATTTATGTCATATCGTAAGTTCATTATGTCACACAATATATACTACACTTATGATATCATTTTCTAATGATTTGTGACATTAATTAAACTTATAAAATCAGATTTTATTCCTTTCATAGCCTATTTATTGTTTTTATTATATATGTCAAAGTATTACTTTTCCAAGATTTATCCTAGCTTTTTATGACAACTTTTTGTATACCTTTTATTTTCTTGTTTTTCCACTTATCAATATTATTTTATTACTCTTTGTCAACTATTTTCAAAATAATATTAACAGGTTTACTAGTAACAATTCGATGTTTAAACATAACAATCTTAAGTAGATTACATGCATGTATAGTTTATGTGTTTCTATCAACAAGAACATATATCTAAGTTAATATTATTACCAATCTTGTATTGTTATCATATTAATCTCAATTTTTGTCAAGTATCATCTATGTATTATCAATCATTAAGCATACATATCAATATTCAAGTATAACTCATCAAAATACACACATGCATGTAACATTAACCATTTGAAATTATCCATATTCATACTCTCTCTCTAACTCACGGCTCTCTCTCTCTCTATATATATCTCTTTGTATTCTCACCTTTTATTCTCATTTTTAATCTTTTAGATCTTAAAATCACCAAACCAAGCTTAACAAATATGAATATGGAAGTGATATTCATGTGTGTATGTATGCATATGTGGATTCGGGTTCCACATACACACACACACACAACCCACGGGTCATACATGCACACACATACACTTTGTATTCTTCCATTTTCACATGAGTTCAAGAGTTTGGTTACTTGTGTGAAACCTTTTAAGATGCAAGAACAAGTATATTGCATCCAAAACTTAAAGAATGAAACTAGGGTTTTGGATTTTACCTTAGGGTTTTAGAGAGAGGTACAAGGGAGTAAGTTTGATGGTCTCTTGGTGTATGCTCAAAGCTTGTATCTTGCTATCCTTGCTTCTAACTCATCTTTCTTGATTTGATATTAGTGTTTTAATTATGTTCTATATGTTAATATGAAAATGGAAGAGAGAGAAGGGTTGGGGGGGGGGGGGGTGTTCGGTCATAAGAAGGAGGGAGGGAGGAAGAGAGTGTGGTGGTGGTTTGTGTTGGGAGATGAAGTGGGTTATAATGAGATTTCCAAGGGACATGTGTCTTGTTGCATGCACATGAGATTACTTGGAATAACAAAAGGTTTACAACACACTCCATCTAGGTTTAGGGTGAAGGTGAAGGTGGACGGCTAAGGGAGGTAGTGGGGTGGTTTTATGTTTTTTTATATAATTATTAAACATGTATTTATTTACCCCTTTGATCTTATTTTATAAAATACAACTAGTTAGGATTAATTTTATGTAAAACCAATCACATATCTGAATTCCTTGTAAAATTAGCATCGAAACCATATAAAGATGTACATTTTGGGAGTTAGTTGGTTTCGGGTCCTTACGGTGTGCGGAACCGGCTTCTACTCGCTTATTTTCTAAATTTCGCGAATCGAACATTCTAAAATTATGTTTATGACATAATATTAATATATTTATTGAATTTATATTATTTTAGGTCATTACCGATGTTTAGGAATTTATTTGGACTTTTAACCTTACCCGGGTCGCTGTCAGTGTCAGTTTTGAGCAGTATTTGATACGCGCCAAAACTTAACTTTTTGAACACAATAAAATATAATATGCATATTTTGGAGTCTTTATACTAAAATATTATAATTTTATTTTCCTTGACTTTGGATTACACGATAAACATGGATTACATTAGCAAAGTATTAGTCTTAAAAAGCTCGGTTATTACAATCAGTCCTTCTTTTTGTACTCACAAAATCCTAATGGAACAAGAATACAAACCCGTTTTCCAACATCAAAGATGTCTCAATCCCAACATGCAATATGTGGTGAAGAAAGAAGTAATCTTGTGTTAGTCCAGTCCAAATAGTACCCAAAAAGGGAGGAATGACAATTGTAATGAACGAGAAGAACGAGCTAATACCACTGAGGACCATCACAGGCTGGCGAGTTTGCATTGACTACCGGAAGCTTAATGACGCCACAAGAAAAGATCATTTTCCACTTTCTTTTATCGACCAAATGCTTGAACCTTTATCTGGAAAAACGTTCTACAATTTTCTTGATGGATTTTCCGGATACTTTCCGATTCCCATTGCTCCTGAAGATTAGGAGAAGACCACCTTTACATGTCCGTATGGCACCTTTGCCTACCGAAGAATGCCATTTGGATTATGTAACGCTCCAGCTACCTTTCAACGCTGCATGGTGGCCATCTTTCATGAAATGATCGAACACTCTATGGATGTTTTCATGGACGACTTCTAAGTCTTTGGAGACTCCTTCAATCATTGTTTGAAAAACCTAGACAAAATGTTAGCTAGGTGTGAAGAAGTGAATTTAGTACTCAACTGGGAAAAATGCCACTAGAAGTTGATAGGGAAAATATTGAAACTATATCCAAACTTCTGCCAACAACTTCAGTCAAAGCCATTAGAAGTTATCTAGGTCACGCAGGATTCTATCGCCACTTCATAAAAGCCTTTACCATAATTTCTAGACCTATGACCAAACTTCTAGAAAAATACACACTATTTGTCTTCTATGAAAAATGTGTTGAATCATTTAACATATTAAAAGACAAACTTGTCAACGCACCGATCATGACTACACCCGATTGGACCCTTCCATTTGAGATCATATGTGATGCAAGTAACTTTGCAGTTGGAGCCGTACTCGGACAACCCAAAGAGAAACACTTTCACCCAATTTACTATGCTAGCAAAACTCTTAATGATGCACAAGAAAATTTCTCCACAACAGAAAAAGAGTTATTAGCAGTAGTTTTTGCCTTTGAAAAATTTAGATCCTACCTAGTTCTCTCCAAAACTATAGTTTACACCGGCCATGCCGCCATACGATACCTCTTCAATAAGCAAGACGCCAAACCCAGACTCATCCGATGGATTCTACTACTCCAAGAATTCGACATAGAAGTCAAGGACAAGAAAGAAGCAGAGAATGTAGCCGCAGACCATCTTTCACGCTAAGAATGCCCAGCTTCAGAAGAACATCACGAGGAAATTATCAATGATAATTTTCCACATGAAGTTCTGATGCATATCCAAGCAGTCATGCAAGAGGAGGACGAAAGTCCTTGTTTTGCTGATTTCGCGAACTATCTAGCCTGTGGAATCCTAAGAAAAGGGCTAACTCATCAACAACGGAGGAAATTCTTTTCTGATCTTAAGTTCTACTTCTGGGAAGAACCTTACTTATTTAGGATAGGTGCCGATCAATTCGTTCGTAGGTGTGTATAAGGAAAGAAGCCTTAGATATTCTCAAACACTTCCATGAAGGACCTACCGGTGGACACCACAGTATCGCCACCACGGTCAGAAAAGTGTTTGATGCAGGATTCTTTTGACCCACTCACATGCTTTGATCCAAGCATGCGATGCTTGTCAAAGAGCAGGATACATCTCAGCCAAAAATGAGATGGCTCGAAATGGCATTCATGGGCCCATTTCCTAACTCATTCAGAAATAAATACATCCTAGTTGCCATCGACTACATATCCAAATGGGTAGAAGCACAAGCTCTTCCACTAATGATACTCAGGTTACTGTAAAAATTCCTAAAAAAGTTATTTTCACGATTCGGTACTCCGAAAGCCTAAATCAGCGACAAAGGTACTCACTACTGCAATGATTTAATGGACAAAGTCTTAGCATGATATGGAGGTCACCACCAATTGGCGAAACCCTATCATCCTCAAACCAGTGGGCAATTGGAAATCGCAACAATTGGGTAGAAAAGTTAGATGACGCTTTGTGGGCCCTTAGGACAGCCTATAAAACCCCCATAGGAACAACACCTTTTAAACTTGTTTATGAGAAAGCATGTCATCTACCCGTAAACTAAAGTACAAAGCTTACTGGGCTCTTAGAGCAGTAAATTTTAATCTAATGTCCGCTGATAAAAATCGGGAAGATCAAATTCAAGAGGTCGAAGAACTAAGAGCACTGGCCTACGAAAATTCCTGGTCTTACAAATAAAAAACTAAACGTCTGCATGACGCTCACTTGAAAGGAAACAAGAAATTTCAAGTTGGCGATCGTGTACTGTTATATAACACGCGTTTACGTTTTTTCCCAGGAAAACTGAAGTCTCGTTGGTCGGGTCCGTACATAGTTGAATTAGTTTTTGACTATGGGACAGTTGAGATTTCAAATTCTGGCGGCCACAAGTTCAAAGTTGATGGACATCGATTAAAACCATACATCAATGGACCATTTGAAGATGTATCGGAGGTAGCAATCTTCCACCAAAACCAATGACATACTGGAAGTAGGGTATGACCAAGACCCTCATGCCTTGTATATATGTTCTCTTTGTTTTAGTTAAAAATTTAGTGTCTCAAAATAGGGGGCGTGCCTCAGAAGGCACGGTCCCGTGCCACAAAGTGCGGGCCGGAATCTTCGCTGCAAAAATCTCATTTAGTCTTGTTTGTAACAGAATTGTCAGACCAAAAGCTCGGGGCCGTGTTTCCTTCTACACGGGGCCGTGCTTGACAACTGCTTGGCTATAACTTGCACCTCTTGCCAATGCATTTCTTGCACCAAATCAAACACAAAAATCTCTCCAGAGAACTCAAAATGCCTACTGAGATAAACAATGAAATTCTCGTTCCTTACCAAACGAGAAACGAAACCCGACACATTTCAAAAACCGAGCTACTCATGAAACTTCAAAATCTCGTTAAATAATTCACTGAAATGAATCTCCTTGAAAAGATGCGCCTCATACAACTCACTGAGTCGGTGGAAAGCATGAAAATGGAATTACGGGACATCAATGAATAACTCCGGTTTCAAGTCTTTGGTTTCACTTACTTTCCTCCACCCAGGCCGATCGATGGAGGAGATCCATTCGGTGGAATTTAGGAACATTCATCTTTATGTTTTCATGTGTAACCTTAGAATCTTCAGCATGATACGCGCTGACTCCATACAATTCTCTAAATCAGAAACATTTATTCCCTCAAATCCATGGGGCCGTGCTTCTCCAAGCACGAGGCCGTGCTCGACGTTCCAGTGTCTGTATATTGCATGTTATCCTCACTATTCCATTCACACCAAACTAAAAATTACTGAAATGGAAAACAAAAAAATGGAATGGAAACCAGTGAGTAAATGCAAAAATGGTGATTCTTCCTAACACCTTGAGGAATAAGTCATTAGGCTTCAAAGCATAATTAGAGACCAAGTTGAAAGTAACATCCAAACTAAAGCTCGACAAAAAGCTTTCCGAGCTTTTGGAAGCCAAGAGAGCCCCACCACACATTCATGACTTGCTCAGGAATGGTGGTCGTTAGTAGAATAAGCCTTGTCTTATCTTGTTAGGAATTATCCTCGTTTAAGCTAGTTTCGTGTTTCTCGGTTCATGTTATTTAACTTCTTTGTAATGTTTAAGAGTTAATGAATCTATTAGGACTTTGCATTTTGCTTTAAACTTAATCCTAAAAGAAATCAGTTAAAAAACAAACCAACTCATTAAATAAACAACAAATGAAAAGAAACCTGACTGTTATATGCAACACGGATCCGTGCTTCATAAAGCACGGGGCCGTGCCCCACTCTACAGTGCAGCTACGGGATTTCCATTAAAATATCATTTTCCTCATAACTTAACCCTAAAATAACTCCACCTACATCCGAAAACTGACGCCCCTTAACCAATTGTTCAATTCTTTGCTTCGAATCTTCGATTTCCAACAGGATGTATGTTAATTTGGTGATTCTATTGTTCAATTTCATCAATTTAGGTCTAAAATGAACCCCAAATCTTACCAATTGTTGATGAATTGGGTTAAAACCCGGAAAATAGATGGGTCAATTATTTAAATCTAGGGTTTCGATTTGATAGATAGATTTGCACTTAGGTTTGAGGGAGTTTGTTGGGGGAAATCATTCGGGTTTGGGTCTTGGATGATCCATATCATAAATATCAAACCCGGATGATATTTCTTAAAAGACTGGGGTGAAACGCAAGTTCGAATATCAACATTTTTTGAATTAGGATTAAAACACGGAATGCTTTTTTGCAAAAACACACCCCGTGGTCAAGCATAGGTCAACCAAAAAGTCAAAATGGTCAAAACAGTCAAATCCAGAGAAGCATGGGCCGTACCTCTTGAGGCACGGTGCCGTGCTGAACCGTCTATTTCAGATTTTCAGTAAGATTTTGAGAATAATCGTCTAATCTTGTTCTAAACTACAGATGGCTGAATACGGGGATGTTGACAATGTTTTCTTAGTTTTTCATGAGAACACGGAACGCGATGAATGCTCCCGCCAAAGAATGGTCTGTCTAAACAACCGACTTCTAGACCCAAAATTTTATGCTTGCAAAGAAACTTCGAAGCAAGTAAACCAATGGGGGAGATACAAAGAGATTGTCAAGGGACCGTGGACACGTGTTCTCAATCAAAAGGCCAGAGCAGTGACTGAATTGAGTAAAGAATTCATAGCCTCATTCTCTATCAAGACAAAAGAATTTTATATGTGGGACGAAGAAGTTGTTGAATTCAGATGTGGGGAATATGGTACAAAAATTCGGTCACAAAGCTCGGGATTGATTTGTGCATTTACACGAGCAATGAGACCGATACTCCCATATGGTACGAGTCTATGACAACCTTTGTGGATGAAGATGCTGATGAACCAAGCGAGGCGGGAGTCACTAGGATACAGGCATGGGAATAATTAAGTTTGGGAGGCGAAAGATACAGTCACTGCCTTACACGACCCACTGATGAAATACATTCACCGCTTGCTGAGCCACACAGTCACTGCACGTGGTCAGAGCGAGGGGGTCGTGGGATTGAGGTATTTGTGGGCCCTTTACTTCATCAATAATGAGGTACCTTGCAATATCACATACCCGTTCTGTCAACTGTTTAGAACCAATGCAAATGCATAGAACCCAAATACCCCGATCTTTGGTGGTGCATGGATTTATAAGCTTTACAAAGCTTATGGTGCAGACAGAGAAGGAACACGAAGCCCGAACCAATCGCACTTGATCTTATCTTCTATATCAGTATACAAATGGTCCAACAAATAGGCAGAAACCCAGACCACTGGAGGTTTCAGGATGCCCTCAACCAGATATGGAATCCTGAGGACCCCGCTGAGATGACCATTCAGGACATACCTGAGAGGAGGGTAGGATCGCCACCACGTCAGACCCGCCGCGACACTTACTCTCAGCAGGGTGGCCCATCATCGTCGGGAACAGGCCCCAGCTCGTCATACCACAGCCAGTAATCTTTTGAGGGCCTATATGGGCTCATTGACCAGTTCTAGACTCACACTACGGCCTCTTTTGACAGGTTATCAGGGCATATCGTTGCATCTAACACACAGCGTGCTACAGAGTACGCAGAGACGAGGAGAGAGATTCATCAGTTAGGTGAGCGCATGGACAAGCAGTGCGGATCCTTTGACCCAGATCACCCGAGTAACTGACGAGCAGCGGCGATGGTAGGTCTGGTATGGGTATGGGCGGTAGCACTTATTGACATTATTATTATGTTTGTTTGAAACAATTTCTATTTGGTTGTTGGTTTGTTTGATACTTATTATGGTCGTGAGTGTCAAGACATGTTAGTAGAAACTTATTTAGCCAGTATGGGCAGGGTATGGATGACTTAATACCCAAATTTTTAGTAGTACTATGCTTTGGTTGTTTGTTGATTGTGTGGAGTTTTTATTATTCATGTACACTACAGGATAACAGACGAAAAAGAGGGCACTCTTTCAAAATTTCGGTAACTCATAGGGAAGTTCCTTTCCATTTTACCCACATACTTCATTTGAATCTTATTATGAATCTTTTTATGAATCCTTTCACATTGAGGACAATGTGGGATTCAAGTGTGGGGAGGGGAATTACTTGACCAATTGCTTGCTCAACTAATTGTAAGATTCTCTAATAACAAAATTTTTGTAGCAAACGAAGACTATTTTTATAACAAAGCCAAAAGAACATCTAAGAATTTTTTTCGCAAATAACCAACTAAAAATCTAATATAACCAAAAAAGTGAAAAAGTAAAAAGAAGTTTTGTAATATTGAGAATAAATTTATGCAAAATATGGCGTTTATAGCCAATTCCTTCGTTACTGTGAGATAAACCTCATGCCATATAATATATTTTTGGAAGCTTTGATTGAGTCATATGTTTCGTGTGATTTAGAAATTGTCGCAAATGTTCACTTCAAGACCGCACGAAGCGTTGTATAAAGAAGAAGGTAATATTGTCACCATTCAATCAAACCATTCTCCAAATCACAAAATCCAAAAACATTATCCAAAAACCTTACCACTTTATCCTTCTCACCGGTAAAATATAACACTGGTCTTTTACCGGCAGACCCTAAAGAACTGGAAATGCATTCTTTCGATTTCAATTTCCTTTGCTGCATACATTTCGCAAAACCTAGGTTGCATCCAGAACTTAGGGAGATAATCTTTCTCTTTAGCAATGAGGTGAGGAAAAAGTGGCGCCAAGAAGAACAAAGGCCACCATTTTGTGGGGTTTCCAAAAGCGCAATGAAAAGAAGAGCAAAAAGATACGAATGATGCTTAGGATGCGGAAACTGGTCCCACGAAGGAAGATGTAGAAAAGTCAAACACAGTCTCAACATGAATATACCAAACTAATGAGGGTGGGGGCTATTAGGCTCAAAGCCGAATAACCCATTAGAGTTGGGAGTTATGTTCAAAGCAGAATTGAGGAAGAACTGATCCACATCCTCGACAAAATTAGTCTTGATGATCTGACCTTAAAAGAGTCACAAGGTTTGTGAAAAAAAAATTACATACATACACACACACACACTCATACATACATATATATATATCGGGAGAAAATAAGCTAACCATTAAAGAGATTTTAAGACTCCCGACAATCGAAAGAAGTTGTATTTACTATCCTCATCCTCATTTAACCTAAACCCTTGAACCAGCATAAAATATCAAACCCCTACTCAACCAAAACCAACCCATATTACCAACTGATCTATGCAACCCTTCACAAAGGTGAAGATTTGAACTTGTTACAAGCTTATTTATCACAGGTCACATTTTGGCTAAGAGTGTTCACATACATACATAACAGGTATGATCAGATATAAAACCGAGTGTGAGTGAACATTGTGAGAATGTGACGTTTTGCATAAACAGAAGCTCAGAAAAGCAAATCACCTATATATCACTACATATATTCTTATGATTTAAGGTTGGTTATTTTGTTCCCATAATCTTGAAAAACTTTTGGGGATGTTAAGCTATGGTCCTGACTTGCTATTTTTAGAGAATATTTATAAATAGCTTTCTTGAGGATAAGCAAGGTTCAAGTGTGGGGATGTTTGATGTATATAAAATATACATATTTTTAGCATCAAATAATCTCTAAAAACTGCAACTTCCATCAAATAATATAGCTCTAATAGCTACTTATCATATTAAAATGTATTTCAGGTAAACCCAAGCCTTAAACGAAGAAACATGCGAAACGCCAAAGAGAAATGAAAGAAAACCTAAGAAAACACCTGAACACGCCCCCTTGCCTCCCTGGACACGCCCCCATGCTTCTCTATGCAAGAAAAGACAAACATCTGCAAGAAAAGACAAAATACTGGAAACATGGACACTGGGCCGTGCTTCGGGAAGCATGGGGTCGTGGTCACCTTTCAAGAAAAGATAAAAGGAATATAACAAAAGACGAAACGCACGGGGCCGTGCCTCAAGGAGCATGCCCCCGTGCTGAGTCAGCATGTACGATCTAACAGAGCATTTAATGCGACGGGACACGGGGGCGTGCTTCATGGAGCACGGGGCCATGCCTGAGTGCCTAGACATCTTATAAATAGATGAGCATGTTGCACTCATATGGTGTGCTTGAAGAAAATCTCTATACGGGTTTCTCTTATAAAAACACCCATAATACACTCATATTGAAGGTCTTGTGAAGAGTTTGAAGGCTTTGAGGTTATAATCACCATCATCCATCATCATCATCATCATCCATCACCATTAAAGAAGGAAGATTCATCCAACATTTGGTTAGATTGCTCTATTTTGATCATGTGTTTGTTATCTTCATCTCTTTTGATGTTCATAACCATGCTCATTATGAGCTAAAACTACATTTACCATCTAAAATCTATGAAGAAACTTTGTTTTACTTGATGACTATGTTGAACATGTGATTTAGTTTGGTAAAGTACATGGTTATTTTGCAATTATCCTTTGATGAAGAAATGTTTTATCACTTTAACTCAATACATCAAGTTGATGATTAATAATCATTCATGTTCACTCATGTTCTTGGAGACTAGAAATGGTAAAAAGAATACCTTGTTAACATAAATAAGATAAAACATGGATTCTTATATTGTACTTAGAAATAATGAGATATTGGTTATGATCTATTCTTCTAGTCTTGATAATTCTAAAATAACATTGTTAACACGATTTCTTAGGTTATCATGCTAGTTAAAGAAATCATATGTTAATGGAATGTGTAACTATAACTTAATTAAATCAACCAATGGGAGGCTGTGTGAGTTAATTACAATCACCCGAAGTTTTTAGGATTGGAATTTGAGAAATCGAAGACAATCCTAATCGTTCTACTTTACCAAACTACTTGTCTACTTAAATTGACATTCTCGTGGTAGTATGAGATTAAGCAAGGATGGACTTGAAAATACGCATGCTACTTTCTTTTATGTCATAGAATATGTTCACTTAGAAATGAGGGACTATTCTATCATACATTATCAAGGCAAGTTTATTACATTTTCACTTAATAATCATCAAGGAAGAATGGAGTGGATTCGTGATCTTAGATGGTAACCTTCATATAATTGAATTACTCATTTAGAATTTCTTTTCTTATCACCTACATATTATATATATATATAAGTATATCTATTTTATTAAAAGTTTAAAAATCAACCCCAAAATGATTAAAACTCTCTGATTGAAAAAAAACGAAGATTCACTATTAAAAATATTTGTGTCCACGGATCGATACTTGGTTTTTACTAATATTATTCTACATATACGATAGGTACACTTGCCTATTTTGCGTGTGTTTAGTCTTAGTAGAAATCACTTTTAAAAATTTAAAACACGATCTTGTGCAAAAGTTTAAATCATCCCATGCTTTATATTTTACCAACACCGCACGCACACATCAGTAGTCCTTTTGCCGATGAATTAAGACCCATTGTCAGAGATGATCTCGGTTGAGGATTCCAAAACGCGCTAGGATATTCCTCTTGATGAAGGATATCACATCTTGTTTTCTTACTTGGGCA
>NW_027506569.1:0-16007 GCF_021521415.1 Bidens hawaiensis
CGGAATCCATTATCTTGGGATCACTCTCATTCCCACCACCCATTTTCTTAATACCGTTAAGCTTTAGTAAGTATTGAAATCGGTTTTATCAAAAGCGTTAGGAAAAAGATCGAATTTTTTTT
Source organism: Bidens hawaiensis (assembly GCF_021521415.1). Taxonomy (NCBI): domain Eukaryota; kingdom Viridiplantae; phylum Streptophyta; class Magnoliopsida; order Asterales; family Asteraceae; genus Bidens; species Bidens hawaiensis. The sequence continues at coordinate 123 of NW_027506569.1, forward strand.
CATCGGTGTGGATTTTATCTACCGTGAACAACTTCTTCTCGTAATAATCACGGCTGAAGTGATACCGTATTTCAATATGTTTCGTTTTAGAGTGATTTACCGTATTTTTAATGATAGATATGGCTAGCAGAGTTATCTACAAAAATAGGAGTGGCCAGTAAATTCAAACTGTAATCGCGCATCTACTATTGTATCCAAAGAACCTGAGAACAGGAACTGGAGGCAGTTACAAACTCGGCTTCACAGGTAGATAGAGACATGGTGGTTTGCTTCTTGCATTGCCATGTGACCAACGTACTGCGCAAGAATTGGCATCCTACCATTATGTGAATCCGAAAAGGCTCTTAGCACGAATTCATCTTCTCAAGGATATCAAAGACCGACCCCTGGACATCCCTTTAAATATCAAAGAATTCTTTTTAACATCATCAGGTGCGGAGACTTTTGGATTGTAATGATATCGGGCACACAAGCACGTTGCGTACATAATGTCTGCCCTTGATGTGGTTAAGTACATGAGAGAGCTAATCATGGATAGGTATAATGTTTGATCAACATTCTCCCCAATTGGGATCAAGACCAATCCCATGATTCAATGGAAGCGGTGTGTTGATTGCCAATGAATTAGAATGTTGAACTTCGCTAGGATGTAGTTGACATACTTCATCTGGTGAATGAAGATACTGTCGTTTAACTGTTCACCTGAATCGATAGGAAGAATTTCATTTCTCCTATTGCACTCATCTCAAACTTCTTCTTCATGATCGCCTCGAATTCTTACATAGATCATCATTTGTGGACCCAAATATAATATCATCCACATAGACTTGCATGATCAACAAATGTCTAGCTATTTGTTTAGTGAAGAGAGTACAATCAACGGTTCTTCGAGTAAAGCCATTGTCCAACAGGTGTTGGGACATTATTTCATACCAAGCTCTGGGGGCTTGATGTAGTCCATATAAAGCTTTATCGAGTAAGTACACTTTATCTTTGTTAATCAGATCGAAAAACCCCTGTGGTTGTCCATGTTGACTTCTTCACTATATGTCCCGTTGAGAAAAGCATACTTGGCATCCAACTGGTAAACTTTGAAGCCCTTTTAGGATGTAAATGCTAGAAAGATTCCGAATCGTTTCTAGTCTTGCAATCGGTACATAAACCTCATTATAATCGACGCCCTCACGTTGGTTAAATCCAAGAATGACCAACCGGGCTTTGTTTCGTACGATTATGCCATTTTCATCACACTTGCATTTGAATACCCATTTCGTATTAATACATTTGTTATCCTTGGGTAAATCCAAAAGCTTCTAGACTCCCAGTTTCTCGAATGCTTCTTTATAAGTCTCTGGTTCTATTTGTGAGATGAAACACTTAAACGAGAGTAGAAACACCGGAGGCTTTAATCAATTTGACTCCTTGTTCGAACCCCGGTGTTTAAGTCACCTATAACATTTTCCTCAGGATGGTATGACATGTATGAAGAAGACATCGGTAGACACTATCACCTCATGTTGAAGATTTGCCATGTTTTCTTGAACATTCAATTCACAGGAACTTGGAGTGACAGTTTGAATTAGGTCTTCCATGATATCCTCAGGAGTTTTCACCATTGTCGACAAACAAAGGAGTAATCTAAGGTATGGATCGTGTTGTTGGGTTCTTGAACTTCTTTTAAGGATCTTGAAATAATGGGATATCAAATGAAGTTAGAATGTTCACTTGATCTTCAACCAGCTGTTCTTGATGTAACATTGACACAGCTTCTTCGGATATAACTTCCTCTGGCATATTAAATCATTTCCAGAGGTTGCCACAGTCGAACATCCAAGCATCACCCGGCCTCTGTGTTGGAGTAGTACTCTCTGGCATTCAACGTATTGTACTTGCCCAATCCTGTTCATAGTCGGTAGGTACACTTGTCGCAAAGGACTAGCATACCCAACAAAGAATCCCTCAAAAGCTTTAGCCCAAATTTCCACTTGGATCAAGAACGGTACAGGAGACCCGAATGGTTGAAGCCATTTAAGATTTGGTTTACGTCTATTAAGTAGCTCAAAACAAGTCTTCCCATGTTGTTTAACTGTTTGAACGCGGTTGAGAGAGTAACATGTTGACGCCACAACTTCGGTCCAAAAGCTCACAGGTAACTTTGAATCCGTTAACATGGTGCGAGCAGTCTCAATCATGGTTTGATTCTTTCGTTCAGCAACCTCATTTTGTTGTGCTGTGTACGGTGCACTGAATTCATGAAGAATCCCATGTTCGTTGCAGTATTCAATCCTTCGTTTATTCTTGAACTCAGTTCTATTGTCGCTTCGGATTCTTCTTATTGAAAGATTGTAAAATTTCTCCAAATTCTTGAATACGATCATCAGGTGATCAAAGGTCTTATCCTTAGAATCTAGAAAAACATAACCTAAGAGAATCTGGAATAATCATCAGTAACCACCAAACAATAGAGTTTGACGGTGATACTTTTGACATTCACTAGACCGAAATATCCATATACAGACGCTCAAAAGGCAAGCTAATAGAATTAAGCATTTTCTTCGGATGTGGCTTCTTTGATTGTTTTCTGTTTTTGCATTCTAGAAAATCTTCATTCAAGTGAAAATTCTTGACATTTACTCCATCAACCAATTGATTATGAACGAGATGGTTCATCTTCCTCACATTTATATCTCCCATTCGATGATGCCACAAAATGGAATCCTTTTCTGACGCTTTTGAAATGAAACACTGAGCATTTCGTGACGAAGTGGAAGCGGTACTCATGTTGGGAACATAAAGATCGTTCTCTCGAGGAGCACGCATGAGAATCCACTCGCTAGGAATTTTTAAACCCGACTTCCTTATCATGCACTTCTTGTTTGTAAAGTCAGTTGAGAAATTCTTATCACAAATTTTTGATATACTTAGAAAATTATTCTCCAACTTTGTGATGTAGTTCACCTTATCAAGCATCACCATGCCATTTGACAATGTGCCCTCACCAACGATTTGTCCTCCTTGATTCCCGGCAAATCCTACATACCCTCCCCGAATTGATTTGACATTCTCCACTAAATGAAGGGTATCGTCATGTGACTTGAGGCTCCACTATCCATAATCCAACGAGAGTCATGGGATCTTGGAAGCCCCTGCATATACGGTTAAAGAATTAGTGAAATAAGGAAACCCAAGCTTTTTTGGTCTTGGGTTGTTTGATTTTGCATAACAACTTCTCATCCATCTCAGATTCACTCTATAATATATTAATACTTGAGATATCACTTGAAATCATCTGAAATGGATATCTTCTTCTCATCATAACTAAGTGGACTTGATTTCAAACCAGTTGGTTTTGTCACCCAGTTTTGCCCAGATGGCTTTTTCTTTATGTCAAAAGTATTGTTTTACCATTTGAGCTCTCACCAACCTCAAATTTACTTTTTACAATGTCATCAATAAAAACCATATTTCTTTTAGAGATCTTAGCAGGCTCAGATCTTGGGAAAATTTTTCTTTTTATCAACAACCTAATCTTTCACATGTTAAAACACTCTTCAGAGGATGAACATGATGGTGCTTCATACGGTTAGGGTAAGCGTAAAACACATATCCTACCATATTGCAGTTAAAGTATCTTCTCTGGTCAACAAACTTGTTTACCGGAGTCATTTCAGGGCGCTCACATTCCTCTTTTTCCTTGACAAAGTCTTGATTCAGTTGTTTACAAAAAAAATAGGAAGCATTGAGAGTGAAGAATCTGTCCAGTACTCATCGGCTGTAAAGACAAAAATGCCCCCTTTCCAGTTAAGTTTTTACGACAAAACAAAAATGCCATTTTTCAGTTTCTTATTAAAGCAATACATCTAACACTGCTTGTTTTTTTAGTTAACTTTTTGGGAAAGGATAAAACTGTCCATGTGTTCGTATTTTTAATAAGCCTTTCATATCAAATAGGTTATTTAACTAATATTCTTCTTTCTTAACCGCTTGATGGTTAGGGGTGGTTTAACTTGCTAGGCTGGCCATCAATAACAAAAACTCACTCAAATCATGAAACAAAATTAGAATTTAAAGTAGCAATTTTAATGAAACAATTGCATCTTTATATATTTCATCATGTCAAATTTCTTCCAAAAGGATTGGTAAAAAGAATGGAATTCGAACCTCATAAAATTTCTAATGAAGGCATATGGGGAACAAAATCATTTCCAGTGAAAAAAAATAACAGTCAAATATGAAACTATCAATTAACGTTCAACGCAAGTATAAATTTCTCAGGCATTTCTCTTATTTTCAAATCTAGCTTTACCTAATCTCTGAGCATCCAAACATGAAGGAACTGCAATAAAAACGAACCATCAAATGAAAACTAAAATTTAGTGTAAGTGCAAAACAAAGAGAAGGAAAAAACAAACAACCAATTTGGTGTTAGAGATCAAAGAAATTGAACCTATTGAGAAAGCCTGATAGCTTGACTAAGAGGCAACCCGATAATATACTCTAACATCGCTAATATCTTTCTTGACTTTGGTTGGTTTTTGTTTGGCTTTTGGCTGCTTTTGTTTTCCAACTATGTAAGCAGGTGCCGCATCAGCATCCTAATTTTTTGCCTAAAGTATCCATTGCAAAACAATGAAAATAAAAAATTTAAATCACCCAAAATCAATAACCAACTAAGTTTGTATAACAATTCATAATTGAAGTACAAATTTTTAAACATAATTTCAACAAAAAATTATGAATTGCATGATTAACAATTGAAGTATAGAATTCCAAACTAAATAACGCAATTTCAAAGAACAAATTCTCAATTGCATGAGACCCTGGATTCCATAAAATGTGTCGCTTGGGTTGGTGGCTGGTTGATTAGAGAGAAGATTGGTAAGAGATCATAAAGGAATCAATTGAAGAAACAGGTGATTGATCTTCGCATCGCAATGCCTATTGTGTCTGCGTGACCTTTCATAAGTGGAGACAGAATAAAACGCCCATATAAAAGATGCTTACTGTCTGCTGCTGATTCAACACACTTCCGCTGTAATGTTCGAGTAGATACTGTTATTTTCTCTTGAACCATAATAATATTGTTTGATATGATCATTGAATCATTTATTTCTCTTGTTTCTCTTGCTATTGAAATCTCTTTAATTTCTTTTCTACACACGTCTTTTTTTCGGGGGTCTACAACCATTATGTGGCATAGGGGTTACATCCCGTACGAAAGTTAATAGTATACCACTTCTGCGAATAGCTCGTAATGTTGAGTCTCTTCCAAGACGGGACCTTAAATCATGACTTCTGCTCGTTGCATACCTTAACTACTACTGCACGAATAGCATTTTCCATTGCGGTTTGAGCAGCAAACAACGTCCCTCTTCTTGTACCTTTGAGGCCACAAGTACCAGCAGAGGACCAAGAAACCACTCGCCCTCGTACATCTGTAACAGTCACAATGGTATTATTGAAACTTGCTTGAATATGAATAACCCCCTTTGGTATTTTACGTATACTCTTACGTGAACTAGTACGTCCATGTGAACTCTTTTTCTGTATAGCTTTTGCAATATTTTATCATCTCATAAATTTGAGTCGGAAATATATGGATATATCCATTTCATGTGAAAAAAGATCCCCCTTCTTATTTGTATATTGGGTCTTTAATGAGTCTTATTATCCCTGTCTTTGTTTATGTCTTGGGTTGGAACAAGTTACTATAATTCGTCCCCGACGACGAATTAGTCGCCATTTTTCACAAATTTTACGAACAGAAGCTCTTATTTTCATATTTGCCACTCCTTACTTTAATTTTGAATCCATTTCTTAGAAGAAAATAAGTTTCTTGAAATTTTCGATTTCAAATCATATTTCCGTGAAAGAAATAGCGAAACACCTAATCTTCGAATCTTTGTTGCGAAGTCGATAAATTATACGACCTCTGGTTGAATCATAACGACTTACTTCAATTTTGACTCTATCTCCTAGCAATATTCTTATAAAACTACGTCGGATCATTCCTGAAACATAACCTAGAATCATATCTTCATTATCTAAATGAACCCGGAACATGCAACCATTGGAACCCGACTTAAACATAAATAAGGTGAGAACGAAATAGATAATTGATGAAACAATTGGAAACCGATTTAATCATAAAGGAATACATTGAAGGAGGTTATCTAAACAATATGAAACTAATCATTAATATTGCCAGAAGTATTTATCGATTGAAGGGCAACGAGAGGATTTAGTATTGCCGACAGTGAGGGTTATTTAATATAACGGAGTCTCATGTATTAATTTTAACAGTGTCTTAAACTTGTAAAATAACCATTGTGTTAATCTAAAATGTTTTATACGTAATATAGATATAGATATAGATAACAGTAAGTATAGCTAATAATAAGAAATGAAAGGAACAGACGGGTGATGTGGTAAACTAAGGGAACTACGGGAGAGAAAAAAGGAATAATATTATTATTTCATAACATCGGCTACACCATGCCACCACGTTAAGAGCCCATTGTCATGGGTTGCCGATTAAAATGATAATGAGCTTGATAACGAGAAAAATGTGGGGCATCAAATTAATAACCAATCCTTAACTTTTTTTTTGTTTATTTCATTTACCATCCATAACGAGTTAATTATAGCTTGTTAACCCACAACACCCTACTTAGAGGATGGGTTTGTTAAATCCTCATTACTTACGCGATAAACACATGTAGTTTTACTTGTTAAACAACAACACAAAGATTGAGTGTAAGAGAAATTATCGACAACAACACACAACCATATCTAGTAAAATTCCATCAATAGCAAGGCTATTAGTAAGGTCTGAAAAGGGTGAAATGTAGGCAAATCTTACCTCTATCCGAATCCCAAAGAATGAACAGGTTACTTCCTGAGAAACCCCAGCTCAAAAACCGTATGCGTGAAACCAAATAAAAGAAATACACAGTTCAAATAGTAGACTTCTAGCCAGCAAAGAAATAAAAACAAATAAATACAATAAAAAAACATGTACAGAAATATATATATATATATATATATATATATATATATTAATAAAAACAATAATAATAATAACAGTAACAGTAGTAGCAGCAGTAATAATAATAATAACAATAATAATAATAATAATAATAATAATAATAATAATTTAAGCATAGAATACTACAATACTATATCATTTAGCATTAAAATACTATTACATAAAAACCCACATTTGTAACAAAAAGCTATATATTTTTATTAAAAATTCTTAACTTTAATACTTCGTACTTAAAAACTCATATATTCAGCATGTCTTTAGTGAGGTGCTGGTCTAGTAAATCATGTCTAATCCTTCCATCCCAAATCAATTAGGGTTACCCTTTACCCCTCTTCCCTTCTATCCCCTCTCCTCTATAAGGTCCCGATCCCAGGATCCCTACATTGGTGTTGGATTTACTCATAAACACAATTCTAAAATCAGAGTTAATTAAAACTTTTGCGAAATAATTAAAACTTTATACGTTACATTAGAAAACATCGAATCTTGTTTTAACAAAAGTTAACTTGTCTTAAAACATAACATAATAATTCATAACATTTCTTTCCAAGATGCCAGTCTTCCAGTCCCTGCCACGTGCCATCCTCAAGCCAGCTCCTTCAATCTATTTACCTGCGTGCATACTAAAAGTCAGCTACGCTGATTGAGTTCTAGTAAATCAATTAACATACATTACATTCATAACCTTACTCATACGTGTCCGAAGATACGTATTCATAACTTACTTACTGTTACTTCCTTTATACATACTTTACATACATGTATACGTACTTACATACTTTCTTCCATAAAACCCTATGGTATACCATAAGCTATTCTATTTTAAACATCACAGATATTGTAAGGGTCTGGTCCCTAACATCACAGATATTATAAGGGTCTGGTCCCTAACATCACAGATATAATGAGGGTCTGGTCCCTAACATCATAGATATTATTAGGGTTTGGTCCCTAACATCACAGATATTATTAGGGTCTGGTCCCTAACAACACAGATATTATGAGGGTCTGGTCCCTAACGTCATAGATATTATTAGGGTCTGGTCCCTAACATCACAGATATTATTAGGGTCTGTTCCCTAACATCACAGATATTATTAGGGTCTGGTCCCTTCTTCCTCGAATAACCATACAACCATACCTGTCTCGTTAATCATCCATACATTTTATCGTACGTGCATACTTTATCTGTCTTATGTATATAATATATATATATATGCTCATTCATATAATAACATTCGATACATAGTCATACACGTATCATACACTTACTATTCAAGTAAATATATTAACTATCACATAGGAGTATACACACAGCCCTGAAAACATGACAGATAAAGGGGCTAGAAACTCACCTTGTGTTGGTTTCTCTCCGAGTTAATGGTAATACCCTTCCTTAGCTGTGCACGGCTAACTGTGTAATACATTAAGAGTGCCTATTATCTATTACTACTACTTCATACATCTATGTTAATGAAACCCTCAACTAACGGGGGTCTGGGGGCAGCGCCCCTAGTAGCGGGTCTAGGGGCGGCAGCCCCTAGCAGGGTCCGAGGGGCAGAGCCCCTGGCTGGGGTCGATATGAGAGAATTCGCATGAAAGAATTCGCATGGAAGAATAGCCTATCGCATGAGAATTCGCATGAGAGAATTCGCATGGAAGAATTTGCATGAGAATTCGCTTCGCATGGAACTTTGCTTCGCATGGAAGTTCGCTTCGCATGGGAAGTTCGCCTCGCATGGGAAGTTCGTTTCGCATGGAAGCTCGCTTCGCATGGGAAGTTCGCCTCGCATGGGAAGTTCGTTTCGCATGGAAGCTCGCTTCGCATGGGAAGTTCGCCTCGCATGGGAAGTTCGTTTCGCATGGAAGCTCGCTCCTCGCATGGGAAGTTCGTTTCGCATGGAAGCTCGCTTCGCATGGGAAGTTCGCTTCGCATGACTGAGCGATGTGAATTCATGGATTCGCATGGCTTGTGCGATGCGAAGTCGTTATATGCGAATATAACCTCCTTTTCTTCATTTTACCATTTTGAAGCCATTTTATTTCGTGACTCTTCCTTAAAACTCGATTTTACCCTTTTTATGGGTTTTGGGTCGTACCAACTTTGTATACCCATGTTTTACAACGTCCAAACATCACCTTTTTGTCCTAAAACGAAACCGTTAATGCTCGGCCCAACAAGTTTATATTTTTCTTACATCTTACAACCCGATCTATCGTTCTAACAGTTTGCATGTCGAAACCACCCATAAAACTTAACCTTGTTGGTCAGAACTCACCTTTTGGTCTCGGTCGGGTTCGGATCTGGACAACCCGAGGATTCTAATGGTGTTTCTTGTTGTTTGATGGTGCTCACACACGAGATTCGTCCTTCCTTTTGCTCGGATTTGGCTCCGGGTGCTAGAAAGAAAGTGTGTGTGTTATTGAGTGTGTGTGGTGAAAGAAAAGAAATGGAGTAGAGTTTGGGGTTTATATATAGGGGTTCCATGGGCTCTAGGGCCCATAACTTTTCCCAAGCCCAAACCCAACATAATCTAATCACTATCACACGATCAAATTAACGACACACAAATAATAACAAAATTTTCTGTTATTTATTATTCTCAAAATACGGATGTTACATCCTCTCTTATCTTATTTGATGCACTTGGCACATCTAATTTCTCTCGAAAAATATCATTTCTTATTTAATTTAACCTTCACTACCCACACATCCACCTTAGCCTCTTATCCATACTACTTCTAGCTTATGTGCGTGTTCCTTCTTAATAGCCCAGCAATTTGTTCCACATAGTATTGTGATCTAACCGTGACCTTATAAAATTATATATATTAATTAGCAAGTGATAGTTTTCTCACATAAATGCACTATTCATGAAATAGTAAATATACTAACCACTTACTTATTAACACCTCACATATATATTTTTTTATTTCTATAACTAACTTTTGATTTTAGCATATTTTACTCATAAATATTTAATATACTATGTTTTCTTAATTTTCAAGTATACCATCGCAAACGCTTATTTGTATTTACTCTTCAACATAAGTTTCGTTCAAAACGGTTGTAGGTCACATAAAGCCACTATTCATGAAATAGTAAATATACTAACCGCTTACTTATTGGCATATCACTTAGTTCTTTTTATGCATATAAGACTAAAAGGTGTAGATGTCATTTTACTTCTCATTTTACAATGTCAAATCAGCGCCAGATCATATCTTACTCTATTATATCATCATCCACAATATAATGAAAATGGTCACCAATTCACCACTTCTCTATTTTTCAAATAAAATTATAATATTTATATAACTAAATTAATTTAATGTAGCTAAACTAAAATCGCATGAAGAAAAAACTGAACGACCAAACTTGAATCGTCACATACAATACATTCTTTCCCTTTAGGTTTTTAATAATTTTGATATAACTAAAATAAAACATCAAATTATAATATTAGGTGTGAAAAAACTTTTATATCTCAAAAATAATAATAATAACATCAGTTTTTATATATAAGTATAATTAATATAAAACGTAAAGTAATACTAGATTTTATAATACAAATATAAACAAACCCCCCCAATTTTACCAAACATCTCAAATATTCTCTACTTCTCCAAACACCCTTATTTTACAAACACCCTCATTTTCTCTAGCATCTCCTCATCTCTCTCATACACAACACCAGTCAATCTTTCTCTCACACAATTTTTGTTAAAAAGAAATTGCAAAAATATGAAACGAAAGCTTTAAAGGGAGAGGAGAGCGACATGTCCATCGGCATTTTCTCCACCAAAACTTCACCACTGGTTGCAGCGACGTGACTAGGGTGGTGTTCATCGCCGGCACTGCCGGTCACATAGGCTTCTCTAGCGTCAAATTGTGGTCCACACCCATCAGTCTAACTAACATTTGATTTTAACATATTTTACTCATAAATACTTTAATATACTATGTTTTCTTAATTTTCAAATATATCATCATGAATGCTTATTTGTATTCACGCTTCAACATAAGTTTCGTTCAAAACGGATGTAGGTAAAACATTATATTATTTTAACTATTTTTTTTTATCTTTTTATTTTTTTGCAACTTAACGTTACTCTAAATTTGAATATAAACGACAATACTTCTGCGTACAAATTGATATAAATTTGATTCAATACCAAATTCATGCAATGCATGACCAAAACATGCATGCCAAATATAATATATATTTTGTTATTTCCACGGCATTTTAGTTTTTTACAATGACAATTATATTTTTATATACATTTCGATGTCAAAAAAATATTAAAATCGAGCTACTGTAACGTGTGACAAACTTTGTTAACTTATATTTTATTAGCGTCCTCATGGCAACACGCACAGTTATGTGTATCGTGGCTCCTATCACAACACATAGGGTCATTTACTAGTTTCCTTTCATTTTTAATTTAGTTGGTTCCATAAAAGAAATCTAAGGATTACGTGATTATGAAGTCATGATTCCCTTAGCAAGACTGCAAGCATATGGTCATACGAAATCAAATTGGAATTAATGAAAATACCAAGTCAACAATGTTCTTAAATACAGAGACTCTGACTACAGCTGGTCTTTTATATTAATTTATCAGCCAACAAAGTCCACTGCACATAATTCTAAATTTTTGTAGCTTTTATCGATTTCTTTTAAATGAGTAATTAAAAAGTTTTCCACATAAAAGTGGGTGATGACGTCATCTCTGACGTTTGCTTCACTCTTCGACCTTAATTTTACAATATATTCTATCATCACATCAATTATTGGAAATTGCTGTGTGTAATGGAGGCTATTAAACTAAGGAGATAAGTGTAACGTGACATCCGGTCAGTAAAAGTGGACTTTTTGTTTCAAATGTGTAGTGGCTTGTGTATTATATATATATATATATATGAGTGATTTCATTTGATAACCTTCTTAAGCTTTAAAAACTTGAAAACTAAATTAGTGGTCTACATTTAACCACATCATCTAGTCTTTTAAAAAATTAAGGATATTTTGGTATTTAACAATATCTATCTCTTTTATCAATAAAATACATTATATTCATTCTCTCTCTTATGATTATTTTTTTATCTTCTTTGACTGTTACTTATTTTCTTTTTAATTTTTTTAATATACTTTCCTATAAATTAAATAAATGAAAATAATATAAAAAAGGCTAAATAAATAACAATAATCACAAAAAGTAGATAACATATTGAAGTCATAAAAAAATTAAATTAAATAAATATAGTTTGTGTTTTAAAAGTTAAATAAATGGATAATTGATAAATAAAAGCAAATTCAAGTTAAATTAAATAAAATTAAACCACAAAGTAGATTGTCGTTCAGAAAAATATAATCACAAATTATTATCATCTTAAAGCATGTGTATGTTTTTTTCTTTTTTCTTTTCTCGTCATTAGGTGATTTTTTATTTTTCTTTCTTCTTAATCCTCAATGCACCCCTTGACTGAAAATTGATCCATATGATTTATATGAAAAGTATAATAAATTAAAACTAATTGATTATGACTCATAATTTTAATTTGGTTTCGATCACTAATCGGTTTAGAATTATGAAAATTTCATTATTTAAAAGTTATTTATAATTGAATTCAATAATAACATTACCATATAAAGGTATATTACATAACATAGATCTATAATTTATGTCTTCGTGTAGTATATGCAATTTGTATAATTTTGATAATTTTGGGTATTATGTGCATTTTATGTAACATGTGTATTTTGTATTTGTGTACTTTATGTACGTTGTGTAAGATATGTTATTGGGAATTTATATAATTTTGTGTATCGTTGTTGAGTAATTAATGTAATTGGATAATTTATGTAATTGGTATTGATATAATTTGGTAATTTATGTAATTGATATAGTTGTAATTTGGGTAATCTGTGTACATGTGGTAATTTATGTAGTTTATGTAAATTGTGCAATATTATTTTATCATATTTATGTAATATTATGACATTTACATAAGTTACACAGTGTTTTTTTTAAGAAGTGTAATTTGTGTAAATCGTTATTTGTATGTAATTATAAAAATATGATTTGGTTTAACAAATCATTATTTATATAAACAAATGATTTAGTTGAAACAACAATTAAATATAAATAAACAATGAAATAGAATATGAATTAATTTTTTTGTCTTTTCTTTCGTAACATTTTACCTAAATACCCTTTAAGAATTTAATATTATTGTTTCTCTTTCTTTCTTTAATTTTTTATTATGGTTTAATTTACGACCATAAATTGGTTACAAAATTATTTAAACACGTGGTTTATATTTGTTTCTTAAAGTTCTAACAACTCAAATAGGTTCTCAAATTATCCCTCCTATATATATATATATATATATATATATGCTAAGTATAAAATGAAAACCCACTTGAGTTGTGAAAACTCTAAAAAACCTATTTTCAACAATATGTTTTTAATTAATGCTTAGATCTTGTTGTCCATAATTAAAGTGAATAAAAAATGTAAATATAAATATAACTTTTTCTCTCTTCTAAAAACATATATAAAAATTAGTAAAAAATGTTAAAAAATAGCAAAACATTTTTTTTTATGTTTCGATGTTTTGTATTAAATATTACAACATATATTACATGTAACAAAAAAAAACGATGTTACATAGGGTTTTCGCGGGTTTTCACAACTCAAATGGGTTTTCATTTTAATCTTACTATATATATATATATATATATATATATATATATATATATATATATATGAAACCCCTAAAATCCTATGTGTCGCGATGTGGTCGCTTCCCCCTTTTATGGAAGCTAACAGATTGCTTGATTTTTAAATTGAGGTCTCTCATTGATTTAACCCAAATTCATGGGTATGGGTCTTACCAAAACCAAATAGCTCTTAAATGGGTTATAACATCTCATTAAATTAAAAATTAATCTTACCCATTATTTGATATGAAAATCCTATAAAATAGGGATATACTAAAATTTAATACCCAATTTAAAAAGAGAAATATATTATTTATAATTAATAAACAATTTTATAGTAAAAAACATAAGCGGGTCATGGGTCGCCAAATCTAGATAGTTTTTAAACGGGTTATAACATATTATTTATTTATGAAACCCTTATATCATTAAACCCTAAGTATATTATTAACTTACGTACAATAAAGAAAATTAAAATCAAAAAAATAAATATTAAAAAACGAAAAATGTAAAACAACCATTCTCTCAAGTCATTAGATTGCTTTATTTGTAAATGAAGGCTTCTCACGCATTTGACACGAACTCACGGGTAAATGTCTCACCAAACTCAGATAGTTTCTAAACGGGTTATAACATCTCATTGTATTAAAAATTAATATCATCAAATATTTTATATGAAAATCCTATAAAATAGGGATATACTAAAAATTAAAATCCTATTTTATTAAAAAAAAAAGAGATTATTTATAATTAAGAAACAATTTTATAATAAAGAAAATAAACGGGTAATGGTTATCACCAAACCCAGATAGCTTTTAAATTGGATTATAACATATCATTTATTTATGAAACCATTTTAGCATCAAACCTCAAGTATATTAATTATTAACTTTCTTACAATAAAACCTCAAGTATATATATATATATATATATATATATATATATATATATATATATATATATATATATGTTAAAAACGAATAATGTAAAACAACCCTCGTAATACGGGGGATAAAATCCAATATATATATATATATATATATATATATATATATATATATTACACTAGAGATTAGCAAAAATTGGTATGGTACCGGTACCAAAATCGGTACCGATTTGGTACCATCGGTATCGAATAGGTACCAACGTTTTGAGTTTTCGGTACCGGTACCGGTATTTCCCGAATTTTACCTTAAATAGCTAACCGAACATTTCGGTACCACAAAAAATTTGCGATGTTAAGGATCGAGATTTCGGTACCGATACCGGTCAGTACCGGTACGGTACTGACCGGTATCGAGCTCATCCCTATGTTACACACAAAATAATTAAAATAATATTATTTTCAAACATGAAATTGTATAGCTGTTGTGCCCGAACCTTAACATAAGTTAAGGCCGGAGCGTTTAGAGGCGCTCAAGGGATAGAATGACATTAAAGATTCATTATGAACTCCGAAGGTATTTGTTTAACATTTACGAGACTCGTATATTAAAGATAAACTAGTATATTAAAGTTAAAGATAAATGTTAACCTTCAATATTGCAATAATCACAACACAATTAACATATCTAAAGTTTAATAAAGACTTGCAAGAGTTTTTGCTTTCTTTTTTTTTTTTAATTAGTTATTTGAATCATTGATAGATGCTCATATCTGTAAGTTTAATAAAACTATTACACTTGTTATAGAGTGGTTCTTTTTAATGATTATTTGAATCAACGATAATATCTAAATTTTAATAAAACTTGGTATAGATTTCTTTTTGTTGTTTTAATAGTTATGATTATTTAAATCAACGATAATATCTCAAGTTTAATAAAACTTTTCGTGAATCAACAATAGACTATACTTCATTATTAAACATATCTCATGTTTAATAAAACTTGCTATGGAGTTTTTGTTTTTTTAATGGTTATTTGAATCAACAACAGGCTATTCATTATTGACATATCTCATGTTTAATAAAACTTGCTATAGAGTTTTTGTTTTTTAATGGTTATTTGAATCAACGATATAAAATTTTTGTTTTTTAATGGTTATTTGAATCAACGATAGGCTATTCGCTCACCTGGTTTATCTCCATTATCTCCATTCCATCGTAAGAAG
>NW_027506570.1:0-12500 GCF_021521415.1 Bidens hawaiensis
AAGATTCGGAAGTAGTATGTGAAATCACCGAATGTAATGAAAAAGGGAAACCATTAAATGAAGAACCACCATCCTTGGAGTTAAAAGAACTCCCAAACCATCTGGAATACGCCTTTCTAGAAAAAGACTCTCAACTACCAGTAATCATTTCATCTCACCTATCTACAGAAGACAAATTCGAACTTCTTAAGGTTCTTAAAAACCATAAGAAGACCATCGCATGGAAGACCATGGATATCAAGGGCATCTATCCTTCATTTTGTACTCACAATATCCTCATGGAGGAAGAGTACAAACCGTGGTCCAACATCAAAGACGTCTTAATCCCAACATGCAAGATGTCGTGAAGAAAGAAGTTATCAAACTCCTTGATGCCAGATTAATCTACCCAATCTTAGATTCACCTTCGGTTAGTCTAGTTCAAGTAGTACCCAAGAAGGGAGGAACGACAGTAGTAATGAACGAGAGAGAACGAGCTAATACCAATGAGGACCATCATAGGTTGGCGAGTTTGCATTGACTACCAGAAGCTTAATGACACCATAAGAAAAGATCCTTTTCCACTTCCTTTTATCGATCAAATGCTTGAATGTTTATTTGGAAAAATGTTCTACTGTTTTCTTGATGGATTCTCCGGATACTTTCAAATTCCCATTCCTCCTTAATATCAGGAGAAAACCACATTTAAATGTCCGCATGGCACTTTCGCTTACCGTAGAATGCCAGTTTTTTATGTAACGCTCCGGCCACCTTCCAACGTTGCATGGTGGCCATCTTTTATGAAATGATCGTACACTCTATGGAAGTTTTCATGGACGACTTCTCAGTCGTTGGAAACTCCTTCGATCATTGTCTTAAAAACATAGAAAAAATGTTGACTAGGTGTGAAAAAGTAAACTTAGTACTCAACTGGGAAAATGCCACTTTATGGTCAAAGAAGGCATTTTTCTCGGTCATAAGCTATCCCAAGCAGGATTAGAAGTTTATAGAGCAAAAATCGAAACCATATCTAAACTTACACCGCCAACTTCAGTCAAAGCCATTAGAAGTTTTCTAGGCCACGCAAGATTTTACCGTCGTTTCATAAAGAATTTTCCGAAATTTCTAAACCTATGGCCAAACTTCTAGAGAAGATGCACCATTCATCTTTTCTGAAGAATGTGTTGAGTCATTCAACATATTAAAAGATAAACTTGTCAACGCACTAATCATTACTACACTCGACCGGATTGGACCCTTCCATTCGAAATAATGTGTGATGCAAGTGACTTTGTAGTTGGAGCCATACTCGGACAACGTAAGGAAAAACATTTTCACCCAATTTACTATGCTAGTAAAACTCTTAATGATGCACAGAAAACTACACCACAACAGGAAAAGAGTTATTAGCCATAGTTTTTGCATTTGAAAAATTTAGATCCTACCTAGTTCTTTCCAAACCATCATTTACACCGACAATAGCCGCCATACAATATCTCTTCAACAAGCAAGATGCCAAACCCAACTTATCCGATGGATCCTACTACTCTAATAATTAGACATTTAAGTCAAGGATAAAAGGAAGCAGAGAATGTTGTCGCAAGTCATCTTCACGCTTGAATGCCCAGCTTCAAATGAACATCACAAGGATATTATCGATGATAATTTTTCCACACGAAGTTCACATGCATATCCAAGCATTCATGAAAGAGGAGGATGAAATTTCATGGTTTGCCGATTTCGCGAACTATCTAGCTTGCGGGATCCTAAGAAAAGGGCTGACTCATCAACAACGGAAAACATTTTTCTCCGAACTTAAGTTCTACTTCTGGGAAGAACCTTACTTGTTTAGCATAGGAGCCAATCAGGTTGTTCGTAGGTGTGTGTCAGGAAAGGAAACCTTAGATATTCTCAAACACTTTTATGAAGGACTAACTGGTGGGCACCACAGTGCCGCCACCACGGTCAGAAAGGTGTTTGATGGAGGATTTTTGTGGCCACCATATACAAAAACACATATGCTTTGATCCAAGCATGTGATTCTTGTCAAATATTCGGGAACATCTCAGCCAAAAATGAGATGGGTCAAAAGGGTATTCAAATTTATGAGGTATTTGATGTATGGGGAATAGATTTCATGGGCCAATTTCCTAACTCATTCAGTAATAAGTACATCATAGTAGCAGTCGACTACGTGTCTAAATGGGTAGAAGCACAAGCTCTTCCCACTAACGATGCTCTGGTTGTTGTATGAGATCTGAAAAAGTTATTTTCACGATTCGGTACTCCAAAAGCCTTAATCAGCGACATAGGTACTCATTCTGCAATGCCTTAATGGAAAAGTCTTAGTACGATATGGAGTTCACCACCATTTAGAAATGCCATATCACCCTCAAACCAGTAGGCAAGTGGAAACCTCGAATCGAAGGATAAAATGGATCCTCGAGAGAACTATTGGGATAAATCGCAAAAACTGGGCAGAGAAGTTAGATGACGTTTTGTGGGCCCTTAGGACAGCCTACAAAACCCCCCCATAGGAACAACACCATTCAAACTTGTTTATGGGAAAGCGTGCCATCTACCCATAGAACAGAAACCCAAAGCTTACTGGGCTCTTAGAGCAGTGAACTTTGATCTAATGTCCGCCGGTAAAAACCGGGAAGATCAGATTTAGGATCTAGAAGAACTAAGAGCACTGGCCTATAAAATTTCCGGTCTTACAAAGAAAATACTAAACATCTGCAAGACACCCACTTAAAAGGAAACAAAAAGTTTCAAGTTGGGGATCGTGTACTGTTATATAACACACATTTACGTCTTTGCCCAGTAAAGTTGAAATCTCGTTGGACATGCCCATACATAGTTGTAACAGTTTTGATTATGGGACAGCTGAGATTTCAAATTCTGACAGCCACAAGTTCAAAGTTAATAGGCATCGATTGAAACCATTCATCGATGGACCATTCGAGGCCGTCTCGGAGGTAGTAATCCTCCATCATAATCAATGAACATACTGCAAGTAGGGTCTGGCCAAGACCCTCATTATACCAATCCTTGTATATATATTCCTTAGTTCTATAAGTAGGCATGCTTCAGTTAGCACAGTCCCGTGCCACAAATTGCGGGCCGGAATCTTCGTTGCAAAAATCTCAGTTAGTCTGAGTCGTAACATAATTGTCATGCTGGGGCACAGGGCAATGTTCCAAGAAACATGGAGTCGTGTTTGGCAACTGTTTGGCTATAAATTGCATCTCTTGCCAATGCATTTCTTGCACCAAAACAAAAATAAACTCTCACCTCTGAGATATCAATATGCCTACTGAGATGAGCAATGAAATTCCCGTACCACGCCAACCGAAAAATGAAACCCGACACATTTCCAAAACCGAGCTACTACTCAAACTCCAAGAGATCGTGAAGGAACTCACCGAAATGAATCTTCTCGCAGAAATGCGTCTCATTCAACTCACCGAGTTGGTGGAAAGTATGAAGATGGAATTACGGGACATCAATGAACAACTTCAGTTTCAATTCCTCCGTTTCACCTACTTTCCTCCACCCGGGCCATTTTCATGTGTAATCAAGTGCACTATACACAAGTTTAGGACTTTCGGGCTTAACCCGACTTAATTTTGTGTTCTTCGATATTTGGTCTTACCCCGACATTTTGTTTAGGACCCTTCTTATTAATGAAAAGTAATTTTAGACATAAAATGTGTTCAATTAAATCAAAAACATCATTCCGAAAAATTCCTGCTCTCGCGTATTGCTAAAAATCAAAGATTTAAAATCCAGGGGCAAAAGCACGGGTCGTGCATCCTATTACACGGGGCCATGCTCACCCTAGAATCATTAGCATGATACGCGCTGACACCGCACAATTCTGTAAATAAAAAACATTTATTCCTTTAAAGAACGGGTCGTGTACTTAGTTCCACGGGGCCGTGTCTGACGTCCATTCTCTCTATATATTGCAAACACAATTCACTATTCTATTCACACCAAGCCAAAAATATCCCAAATTGATAACAGAAGAATGGAATGAAAGCCAGTGAGAATGTTCAAGAATAGTGATAATTCATCATATCTTGAACAAGAAATCAGAAGGCTCCAAAATGTTGTAAGGGACCAAGTCGAGAGCAACATTCAAGTGAAGGCTCGCTTGATCGAACTCACAAACAAAATCGAACTACTTAGGTTCGAGAACTTCCACATTGTTGAAAGCCACAACAAGAACTTGGACTTCAAGCTCAACTTCCTTAACCAAGAAATCGGAAAGCTAGACAAAAGCTTTCCGAGCTCTTGGAAGCCAATAGAGCCCCACCACACATTCAAGACTTGTTCGGGAATGGTGGTCATTAGTAGTTTCGAGCAGGAAAATCCTTGTATTGCTTCCATAGGCTTTGTTATCGATTTAGCTAGTTTTTATGTTTTTCGGTTCGTTTTGTTTTATTTCTGGTGTAATGTCTAAGAAGTTAGTGAAATTTCGTAGGATTTTATGTTTGTAACCTTCAATCTTCATAAAAATCAGTTAAAAATGACCCAGCTTGTTAAAATAAAGAAATAAACAAAATTGACCTAACCGCAGCCTGCAGCGCGGTTCGTGCTTCATGAAGCACGGGGTCGTGCCCCACTTCACAGTACAGTTACGGGAATTTTTATAAAACACCCATTTTCTCATAAACCAACCTTAAAAACACATTCCGTCGCCTTCCAAAAACCTGCGACCTAACACACTCTATTCCAATATTTGTTTCAATCCCTCAATATCAAAACAAAGTTATGTTAATTTAATTATTCTAGGGTTCTAATTCACCTTTCTAGGTCAAAATCGGGTTGTGAAAGATCACCAAATCTTAACACATACCCATTTAATTGTTGAATCGGGTCAAATCCTGAATAATAGGATGCTTAATTGTTATAATATAGGGTTTTGATTTGTCAAAAGAGGTTTGACCCGATTAGGACATAGGACTGAAAGAGTTTTTGAAGAAAAATCATTCGGGTTCGGGTTTTGAACATCTCATACTATATAAATCAAACTTGGATGATAAATTCTTAGAACTGGGTTGAAATGCAAGTTCGAATCATAACATTTTCGAAATTCAGATTAAAAACACGGGCTGTGTTTAAGCAAAACACGCCCCCATGGTTAACTGTAGGTCAACCTAGGTCAAAATAGTCAAAATATACCAAAATCCCCGAAACTCGGGTTGGGCTTTTTGAAGCACAGCGGCATGTTTTTGCTTATGTTCCATATTTTCAGTTTAAACTTTGTGATTACTTGCCTAATCTTCTTTTAAATTTCAGATGGCTGAGTATGGGGACAATGAACACGCTTTCTTAATTTTTCACGAGGATACAATGAGGGATGAAGTCGCCCGTCGAAGGGTAAGATACTTGAACAACCGAGAACCCGAACCAAATTTCTACGCTGTGCACCGAAACGTTGCAACAAGTGAACCGTCTAGGAAGGTACTAGATGCTTGTAGAAGGGCCATGAGCATGTGTTTTAAGGCAAATGGGTAAATCCGTAACCAAACTAATCAAGGAATTTTTGGCTTCGTTTTCTATAAAAATGAAAGAAGTGTTTATGTGGGATGACACGGCTATCCAGTTTCGATTCGGGGGAGAATGGTATACAACCTCAGCAACACAGTTGGGAATTGACATGGGTATTTACACGTTGTAGGAAACCGACACTACTGAATGGTGCGAGGCAAGGACGACTTTCTTAGACGAGGATGATCAAGATACGAGTGAAGCGAGCACCAGAGTAGAGGCATGGGAACAACTGAGCTATGAGAATGAACAATATTTACCAAGCAGCATCAAAAGCACGCCTATACGCGACCCGTTGATGTGTTACATTCACCGCTTGTTGAGCCACACAGTCACACGGCGTGGCCAAATCGAGGGGGTCGTGGGGTTGAGGGATTTGTGGGCCCTATACAACATCAATAATAGAGTACCGTGTAACACCACTTACTTGTTCTATTAGCTGTATAAAACAAACGCAAATGCAAAAAGCCCCAACACCCCAACCTTTGGTGACGCTTAGATTTATAAGCTCTACAAATCCTATGGTGCAGACAGAGAAGGAACACGAAACCCGAGGCCGATATCACTTGATCTAGACCTCTATATCAATATGCAAATGGTTCAACAGATAGGAAGAGACCCACCACGGTGGAGGTTCCAGGATGCCTACAACCAAATTTGGGATCCTGAGAACCCTGCCGAGATGACCATTCAAGATATACCTGGGAGAAGGAACAAATCACCACCGAGACGGACCCGCCGCCGCACATACTTTTTGCAGGGAGGCCCATCATCATTAAGCGCCGACCCCAGCTCATCATATCATATCCATTACTCTTTTTAAGGGTTATATGGGCTCATTGACCGATTTCAGACTCACACTTCCGCCTCTATTGACAGATTATCAGGACATATCGCTACATCTGACGCACAGCGTACCGCAGAGTACGCAGAGACCAAGCGAGAGATTCATCAGCTAGGTGAGGTCATGGATCAGCATTGGGGCCCTTTTGACCCGGAACATCCGGGCAACTGACGAGCAGCGACGATGGTAGGCCTGGGCATGGGGATGGGCACAAGTGGTAGTATTTGATGACATTATTATGGTTGTTTGAGACAATTTTATTTTGTTTTGTTTGTTTGTTGCTTGATATGGCCGATTGCACCGAACCATTTGACTTGACACTTATTTAGCCCATGTAGGGCGGGGTGTGGATAATTCCATACACAATTTTCAGTACTATTATGTTTTGGATGTTTGTTGGTTGTGTGCATTTTTATTATTTAGGTATGATGTACATAAAATTATACATCTTTTAGTATCAAATAATCTCTAAAATCTACAACTTTTATCAAATAACATAGCACAGAAGGCTACTTATTATACTAAAATACAATTTCAGGTAAAACCAAGCCCAAACGAATAAACAAGCGATAAGACGAAGAAAAACGAAAGAAAACACAAGAAAAGCAAGAAACACGCCCCCCATGCCTCAAGAAACACGCCCCCATGATTCTGAACACCAAAAAAGAAAAAAATCTACAAGAAAAGACAAATACTATTAATGCTAGTATCATCATCACTACAATTATTATAATAATAATTAAAGTAAAATATTTGCTTCAAACAAGTTTTGAGCCATTTTGAAACTATTACTCATTCAACTAGTCAAGTAAGCTAACAATTTTTTTTTCTATGTCATTGGGCAAAAGAAAACATTTGTTTTTACGTTTAAAGTTTCATAAAACTTGCAAGTCTTAGCGATAGCTAAAAATCTTTTATCTAAATAAAATAAAATAAATTTTATTTCACCATGAAATTTAAAGGCATCACGACTTACCACCGATTTTCGTAAATTAAAATATATGTTATATACCTTCCGTTCGCCCCCTTCATTAACGCCAATGAGTTTCGGCTAAGAAATCATGACACCACCTCCCACTCAACCTCTTATACCACCAACACTAGAGAAGACAAGCGTCGCAAGCTACAATTTCTTTTCTTTAACTCCTCTTTCACGTATTTTTTTTGACGTACCCAAAGTGATTTTTGCATCCACTTCTTTAGAATATTGTTTACGAAGTTTATTTTGATTGTTCATTGATCTTTGATCCATATTCGTTTGTATTTTACGAAACGTAAATTCGTACATCATTCTTATTTGTTTTATTAAATCGGTTTGCGTTTGTTATTTCAAATCCCGCGGTCTGTTACCAATTTTTCATAAACGTAACCATTAAGTGGAAATTGGGACTATGAACATGTATGTTTACATAGCTACCTAATAGAAACTGCATTTTCATTTTATTTCTACATTTGAATATCTGTGACCGACTCTCTTTAAATAAATTTGTTTACTTTGAACCGAACTGTGTCCCATGTACATGCTAAGTTTATGTTATGTTTATTTTACACGAATTGCTTTGGTAATTTTTGTTCTCTTACCACTCAATGTTTTTATTTGAATCAATTCATTATTTTTGTTCTCAGACCAACGATTTATTTTAGTTTCGAGGTTTCAACTACCTACTTTGATAAACAAGGTTGCTATTGGAACTTTTCTCTCACAAACTTAATGGATTTTAATATTGTGATTTCGTTTTTCCATTTTATTTCAAATTATGAATTTATATGTTGTAATGTTCACTTTATTTCATCTCAATGTTACCGTTAATTACGCTGCAATTCATTCGGAGATTTCCATTTGTTAAACATCATGATATTTTGATACTTAAAAGTTTCGTTTATCTAAGCTATTCTCGAACCAAATGCGTTACCAATTTACATGTTCGTATTTCGTTGGTTAAATGCTATGTTTACCTACCACGTTATTCTCAACCCTATTATTTCAATTACTTGTTACGATGCTTATAATTCTAAATATTTTATTCTTTAATTTCATTACCTCGTTTATCACATTTTCAATATCGTTTACTTGGTTTAGACACGATGAATTTGTTTACTTAACTTAGTGTTTTCGCTTTGTCATTGGACTGAATGGTCAATCAATGTGTTTTGTAATGTTTTTACCCTTTTAATTCATTAGTTTTGATTTTCAACGTTCTAGATGATAATTTTATTTATTTATCTAAGGTCTATGTCTGAAAACCACACAATAGAGCAAGTTATATGGACCATCCGACGATAGAGGTAATTATGGGTCGACACGTAATTATCAAAGTACTCGCATGGAAAATATAATAAGTCCGGTTATGTGAAGCAACTTGGAACTTGGAATGATTTTTGGAGAACTGGACAAATACAATATGATAAGGACATGGTGGATACGCCGCTGGTACATCCTATATATAAGTGTCCTTGTCATATTTTCCTATTTGTGGCGTTCTTTCGGGTCAATCAAAGATCAGCGTTATCTTATTTTATATACGTATGTATAAAATTGTTAAAATTTCTAATAACTCCGTATATTAGTTGTTCTCTTTTATAATATTTATTTTTATTTTAATTTCGGGACGGAATTTTCAAAAGTTGTAAGTCCTGTAACATTCGTTACTTTTCAAACCCAAAAATCCGATCCATTTCAAATTATTCGGTTTTATTTATGAATATATGTATAAATATAAATGTATATTTCAAGTTACGTTTTATGCGTATTCGTCAACCGACTCATTTTGATGTTTCGATGTATTGGTATAATTCTTTTATATATATATATATATATATATATATATATATAATTATTGTTTATTTATTTAATAATATTTACGACGCGCTATAGTCGTTATTCGTCGTGTATATATTTCGTATTGTTCAATAACGAATCTCCGATATTAAATGTCTATATTTAAACGAGTTGCAAACTAGCCGGGTATAATATAAAAATAATCCATAGCATTTTATTACATTTATATGATATCTAAAAGTATAAGGTTCAAATGGTAATTATAGTTTTATTATGTTTTAAAAGAAATATGAAAGTCTAGGGGCTGAAAGTGTAAAATCATTTCAAAATATAAAATAATAATAATAATAATAATAATAATAATAATGAAAATATGCAGCAACAAGACGCCCCTTTCCCTGGTATAACGTTTTTCCGGCCAGCCGGACTCCGGCGACCGCGAACCAACTCCGACGACCCCAAACCTCATTCAAAACACGTATTTTAACTCGATTAAAGCTCGTAAAAATCGTAGTCCGTAACTCCAAACGTATATTAGCATTCAAAACCCGTAAATAACAGTTATTATTGCATGATTTAACCGGGTAACCGACTGGAAATAATTAAATCGTTATAAAAACCATTAAACGTCATACGATCCGATTGAGACTATAAAAAGGACCTTTCCTAACGTCTAAACTCATCCCAATCAACAACTAAAAACTAATATACTCTCTAAGCCTCCTATTTTGTTCTTCAAAGTTTGGTTCGGCCACACCGCGGTTCTCCGACAATTCGAATCCGGGTTTGAATCCGGGTTAGCCCGTTCTCTTCTTTTTATTTATCAACATTTTCTTTTATATATAAAATCTTTTGTTTAATATGTATTAACCAAATTAAAATTTATAAATATTATATAAAC
Organism: Bidens hawaiensis; assembly: GCF_021521415.1. Classification (NCBI taxonomy): domain Eukaryota; kingdom Viridiplantae; phylum Streptophyta; class Magnoliopsida; order Asterales; family Asteraceae; genus Bidens; species Bidens hawaiensis. The sequence goes on from NW_027506570.1 coordinate 10,066, forward strand.
CATATAAAATTATTTTAAGTTGAGTAAAAATTTATTATTATATTTATCACTTTTCACCTAAAAACCCGACTTCCGTTTCCGTTGAAGTTTCGTTAGAATCCCAATTAATATTATATAAAGAATTATTATCTCGTTAAACTTGATACGCATGAATAGTTATATTTTCGTTCGTCGAACTTCAAAATTCTTTAACGCATTCACTTTCAAAATAAAATATATCACTAATATCCAATATTCCGTAACGTTATAATATTCAAACTTAGTATTAACCTCGTAATTTAAAAATATTAGATTTAATAATTCGTTAAGATTTCTTCAAAATAATATTATAATATTTTAATACCAAACTTCATAAAATGATGAAAAATATATAAAAATCCCGACAACCCAATTTATCTACTTTTTATAAGTTGTTAGTTAATATTGATTTGGTACTTTTAATTCTAGTTCGTGAAATTCAATTGCTTCGGTTTCATTTACGCACTTTCGGTTTTATTTCAAGTTTGTCTTCAACTTCAAGGTGAGTCTCTCACACCCCCTTTTTATTATTTTACTACTTATGAGGGTAGCATATATATCCTATCAACATTACAATTTCGTTATTCATTATTTACAAACTACAATTCGTTACATGGACTTGTGTGTTTATTTGCTTACTTGCTCAAATATTACGTGCTCATGGTTTCCTCATTAAGTATGATCATACGCCCCCCCTATGCACTCAGGACCTTGATGTTATGAGTGGAATAGGGACCCCCGATCCGAGTACGTTGGTTGTTACAAACGGAAAAGACACTTACTTGCGCTAATATCCGAGTACGTTGGTGCACAATCCCAACTGGAAAGGACTTACTTGCTCATTTACACTTGTTCATGGAATTGTAGATTTTTATATACTTATATCAAAACTTGAGTGAACTCGCCAACTATTCATTTAGTTGACATTATTTTATATATATGCTACAGGTACCTTATTTAGAGAATGATGTTGTGAAGAGGACACTAGAACTTAAGTTATATTAATAAATGGACAAGTTGTTAATTGTTCTTGTATTTTTTCTTATATTTCTTGTTACAAATTTGTGTACAATATGTTTTAATTAATTAATGATATTATTATCACTTAATAGTGTCACATGTGTTTTGAACAACCTGTACGTCACACTCGGGCGTATTCCGCTTTAGTCGGGTGTTACACAAATCATGACCAAAACAAATGAAGTAGAAAAGAAGGCCGACTCAAGAGCTGTTGATATCAGCGGCGTATTGTTAAGACATGTAGCCAACCTAAAAAGTCAACAAGCTTCATTACAGAATCTAGAAACTCAGATCGGACAAATTGCCCGACAATTATCAGAAAGACCACCCGGCACTCTTCCAAGCAACACAATCACCAACTCGAATGCGACAGCTAACGCTGTTACACTCAGAAACTTTACAACTACTGTTACCTCACCAACTTCAAAACCAGTTACGGAAAAGGAATCCCCTGATTAAACGCAGGAAATATTGATCCCAACGGGCACCGTACAATCCAAGGAGTCAGTCCGAACTTATATTCCACCTATTCCATACCCTGTACGGCTGAAGCGGGAACGATTGGAAGCTCAGTACGGGAAGTTTTTAGAACTCTTCAAACAACTCCACATCAACATCCCTTTCATCGAAGCCATCGCTCAAATGCCGAAATACGCCAAGTTTCTCAAAGAAGTACTAACAAACAAGAGGAAGCTGGAGGAGCACTCGCATGTCACTTTGAGTGAAGAATGTTCAGCAGTCCTCCAAAACAAGCTGCCAACAAAAATGACTGATCTAGGGAGCTTCACTATCCCTTGCCTCACAGGAAATTTGTCTGTTAGCAATGCCCTGGCTGACCTAGGAGCTAGTATTAATTTAACGCCTTATACGGTTTTTGCAAAACTAGGGATAGGAGAACCAAAGCCCACCCGCATGAGCATTCAGTTAGCTCACCGATCTGTTAAATATCCTCGGGGCATTGTTGAAAACATGCTTGTCAAAATTGACAAGTTTGTTTTCCCAGTAGATTTTGTAATTCTAGACATGGAGGAAGACAAAAGTGGACATCTGATTTTAGGAAAGCCCTTTTTAGCCACTGCAAAGGCTATTATTGACGTTTGCACCGACAAATTCACTCTCAGGGTCAATGACGAGGCAATCACTTCTGACATAGGAAAATCTATGCAATATCCGCAACATCATGATGGCACGTTATATTGTGTCGACATCATAGATTCTATCGTGAGTTGCTATATGCGAGATTCCTCCATCACTAACGCACTAGAAGCACAAGTCCTAGCCGAAACCATCGCCATAACATTTTAGAAAACGACAATCTCAATGCTGACTATCACGAAGCATCAGAAGTAGTATGTGAGATCACTGAATGTAATGAAAAATCAAAACCATCAATCGAA
>NW_027506571.1:0-64425 GCF_021521415.1 Bidens hawaiensis
ACTGAACGTGAAGAACCTGGTTCGAATAATCAATAACCATTAGATCAACCAAATCCGTATTCCACCCCACAATAATCCGAGTACCTTTATCACAAACACTACCATTAAGTCTTCCAAATGTAACTGATGACTTGGTAGTCTATTGTGACGCATCTCGTAAAGGTTTAGGATGCGTACTGATGCAATGGAAAAAAGTAATAGCACATGCCTCCCGACAATTAAAAGTACATGAGAAGAACTATACAACTCATTATCTAGAATTGGGAGCAGTTATGTTTGCATTGAAAATCTGGAGACACTACTTGTACGGCACCAAATGTACCATTTATACGGACCACAAAAGCCTACAACACATATTTGATCAGAAAGAGCTGAACATGAGGCAAAGAATATGGGTAGAACTGTTAAATGACTATGACTGTGAAATTAAATACCATCCGGGTAAGGCCAATATAGTAGCTGATGCATTAAGTCGAAAGGAACGAATTGAACCCCTAAGAGTACGGGCACTTGGAATGATTGTCCAGAATAGCCTTTCGAACAAACTCGCGTTGCTCAAGACGAAGCCTTAAAAGAAGATCAATTAGAAAAGGAAGAATTGCACGTGAACAAAAATAACTTTGAAAAGAAAATTGATGAAATATATTAAGTCAAAAATCGAGTATGGATCCCGACACATCATGATCTTCGAGAATTGATTCTTGATGAAGCGCACAAGTCCAAATATTCTATTCATCCAGGTACCGATAAAATGTATAAAGACGTTAAATAATTTGATTGGTGGCCTGGTATGAAGAAGGATATAGCCACATATGTAAGTTAACGCGTGACTTGTGCTCGTGTTAAGGCTGAACACCAAAAGCCTTCGGGAATGTTACAACAACCCGAAATCCCACAATGGAAATGGGAACAAATTAGCATGGACTTCGTAACACACCTTCCCAAAACCTCTCGAGGACATAATGTAATTTGGGTTATCGTAGATCGAACACTTCATTCCGATTCGTAACAACTACACTACCGAAAAACTCACCCAAATTTACATTGATGAAATTCTATCCCGACACGGAGTACCACTTTCGATTATCTCAGACCGAGACAGTCATTTTACTTCACGTTTTTGGCAAGCAGTTCAAGAAGCTCTGGGAACCCGAATAGACCTGAGTACCGCTTACCACCCCCAAACAGATGGCCAATCCAAATGAACAATTCAAACCTTAGAAGACTTACTTTGAGCTTGTGTACTGGATTTCAAAGGGAACTAGGATCAACAACTCCCTCTCATTTAGTTCTCGTACAATAACAACTACCACAGTAGCATACAAGCAGCTCCTTATGAAGCATTATATGGGAGAAAATGTAGATCGCCACTTTGTTGGACAGAAGTGGGTGATACTAAAACTTCAAGATCTGACTTGATTCAAGAAACAACCGATAAGATTCATAAAATTAAACAAAAACTAAAAGCAGCCCGTGACAGACAAAAGAGCTATGCCGATGTTCGTAGAAACCCGTTATGTTTTGAAATTGGAGACAAAGTTTTTCTGAAAATGTCCCCCTGGAAAGGTGTTATAAGTTTTGGAAAGACCGCTAAATTAGCCCCGAGATACAATGGACCTTTCTATATTGTTGCTAAAATTGGTCATGTAGCCTACCGACTAAAACTACCCTTAGAACTGAGCACTATCGATGTATTTCATGTATCGAATCTGAAAAAGTGTCTGACTGATGAGACGACAATAGTACCACTGGAAGATGTTCAGGTGAATGAAAATCTAAAGTTTGTAGAAGAACCAGTAGAAATTGTGGACAGGAAAACCAAACAGTCACGGCACGACAAAATCTCATTGGTAAAAGTTCTATGGAACTCGCAACGAGAACCCGAATTTACTTAGGAACGAAAGGAAGAATTCCGAAAGAAATACCTCACCTGTTTCCTAAAAAGAAAACCATTGACAGATCAAATTTTGGGAACGAAATTTCTTAACTGGGGGAGAATGTGACATTCGTGACAAAACGAGGTATACCTTATTCATTACGTAGTGAGTAAACGATTAATTAGTTAAATCGTAGCGATTAAACGAGTAACCGACTGATAGTGATTATGAACCGTATGTATACCGAGGGATCATATATGAGTTATATATATGTATATATATATTATAGTGGCTAACATATTGATAGTTAGGCCCCAGTACGTTTAAAACTATTTAAACGAAAAAGATTTCGTTTATTGATATGCTATGAGTTTAAATGCAATCGTTAACATCAAAACGAGAATTGTAGCATCCGTAAAGCCGAAAAAGATTTATAAAACACTTATATGACATGTTCTAAGCAATCCGTGAAAATATTTTGGATTTTTACAACGAGTCAGTACGTTTTTCTTATTTTACAATAATGGCCTGAAAAACACTCGTTTACATATACGTATATACTTGAAAACTTGTGATGATGTGAATTATCTAAGTACTAACACTTGAAAGTCCCCACAAACACAAGTGATTAACTTCGTGCCGGTGGCGTGTGGACAGTACTATCGGTTTGACAAACCCAACTGACAGGGCCGGAGGGGTATGCCAGAACATGTTAACCCAGTTGCACATTGTCATTTAAACTTATTACATTATGCTATGTGGTGTTAGACGTAGTACATACTTAGGGAAAAGTGGCTGTTAAATGCCAACGAGAGTGCATGGGCAGGGGTGGCCATGTTTTTTAGCTCGTTTCGGTTTCACTTGTGGCTTAGTATAAAAACATCATGCATACACTTACATACATACATACATACATACTGTGAACTTTATGAACTCATATACTAATTTTTGTTCGTACTCGTGAAACTCACCAACTAGACGTAGTTGACACGTTTTAACGTGCTTTTAAGGTGAGCCAAAGTTGGAATGATTGCTACGTGCTCAGTGTTAAAATCTGAAGTTGAATCGCTGTAAATGGATGCAAGTACATAGTACTGAATAAGAAACCTAAGAACTGGTTATGTGTTTTTCACCTAGTTTGTAAACTTATTACCAACCAATGTAATATGATGTAAATTAGTTTGTTGAATTTCTTTATAAACAATGTTGTAGATACAAGAGTTATCTGTTACATTCCCGTATTACGTTTTCGCAATTACCTAGTCGGGTGTGACAATTATTTGGATTTTATTATACTTTATATCATTTCATTGGTCTTATCCAAGAGACGGGTGGTGTGAAGACCAAAGCATAAGACTTATATAAATAGATGAATTTGGTCATTTGTTTATTCATGTGCATGTGTGATATTTTCATGTTTTGAGAGTTTCCACCCAAGGATGAGCTCTCCCCGGGTGGCCAAGCGTTTATAATTATGTATGTATGAGTGTTCTTCATGTAAATCATTCGGTTAAAAAATTAAACTACTGCATCTTTCTATTTGTGTTTCGATTACAACTGTTCATCTTGATTGTTAATGGAATCTAACTCTCCACATCCGTCCCTTATTTCCTTTCAATAGTGAATACAAGTAGGATGATTCGATCCTATATCTAAGCTCGTTTATCACCGTTTCACCCGCTTCCGCACCAAGGCTCGGTTCTGTCAATTGGTATCAGAGCAGGTTATCGATTTGTTCTGAGTAACCGGTGAATTGAATTCAATTCGCTCTTGAATCCGCCATGGACGTTAAATTTGAAATTCGTTGAAGTTTTGTGGGTTTTTGCATGGATTTAGATGAAATTTGATGATTTGAAGATGATTCTGTGAATTGATACTTGAGTTGATGATTAGTTCGAAGATTCGACATCAATTTCACGTTTATATGCTCTAACTCGTCCAGATCCACATTTATAGGTTTCCTTAAAGTTAAATTCGTTTATATTTTATGTTCTATATCTGAATGTTAGTTAAAATGAATGAATGATTTATGATAAAATGATGAGCTAGAGATGATTTGATGAGATTTAAATGATTAATTTCGTGTATAAAAGTGTTTTACTCTCATATCTAAAAATATTAGGGCTCATATGTTCAAATTTTGGGAAAACGTTATATAAGTGTTTGAAAGCTGATTTTTTATTCGTGAGTACAGAGTTGTTGATGATATGAAACTTCATGAACAATTAAAGTTACTAACAGCAGCATGTTCATGAGTTGAAATGTTTTTGTTGGTGTGATGTTAGTCAATGTTCAGTTAATTCCTAAGCAGTTATGGTTTTTTTGGGTAAAGGGATTCACCCGGTAAAATGCATTCCACACAACCAAAAATTACAAGTAATATGACAGAGTGCCATATTAGTTCTCATGTATGACATGCCATACAAGAGTAAACAAAACCAAAACCGCCAAACACTGGTAAACATAGCTAAAGCTTACACAAGAACCAAGTAAATAAACAAAACAAAAAACAAATCAACCATTATCATCAATTTGGCGGGAAACTCCCCGCGGAAAGTGCCAATCCTCGAGAACCCGATTAACCCGTTCTGAATTCTTGAACTTTAGAGTCATAAGCTTTAGGCGCGTACCCCTAATGATTTCGTCCGCAACAATCTTAGGAGTCTTCAAAGAGTTCTTGAACAGCCGGTTGTTTCGCTCCTTCCAAATAACGTAAACCGAAGCCCCAAATAGCAGCCGATTAACAACATTTTCAATAGAGTTGGACATTCCAAAATGAGACACATATTGAAGAATATTCGCCCAACCATTCCTACACCCCTGAAACTTCCCTTTCATTTTTACAATACTCCAAACCTCAGAAGAGAACTTACAGTCAAAGAAGAGATGATTACGAGAATCCGGCTCTCCATTACAAAGAAGGCAGCAATACAAGTTATGATTTGGATACCCACCAATTTTCCACCCCATAATACGATTCTGTGTGCTCAACCTATCATGAAGCACAATCCACAACATAAAGGAGTGTTTTGGAACACATTGAGAGAACCAAACAACATGCACCCAAGACACCTTATCAGCCGGTCTCCGAATAAGATGCCATATTCCAGAAGTCGAGAAATTCATTGAAGTCCCATTCTCATCCAAAACCACGATCTTGTCCCTCTTATCCGGACAAATGCTAACTTCTTTTAAGTTCGAAAGAATTGGATACCTCAAAATCCAATCAGGCGGCCAACCCCAGTTATTATGATGAACAACATCACTGACACAGGTCTCTAAAGACAAGCCAGCCCGATGAATAGCTCTTGGGTTAATATAATCAATTAAAGGACAATGATCATCCCATTTATCATACCAAACTGAAGTAGATCTCCCATTACCAATTTCATGCCATATAAATTGTCTAATATGAGGACGAAACTGAAGGATTTTCCTCCACCCCCACGTACACGAGTTAGGAATCTGCAAGCTCCAAAAATTTCAGCCCTTCACTTTATACTCATAAATCCAATTAACCCACAACGAGTTACGCACATTGATTAAGCTCCAAATATGATAAACCAGAAGAGAGTTATTGACATCCCGGATACGCCGGATACCCAAACCACCTTCACATTTCGGCCGACACACAATATCCCAAGAGACTTTATGCTTTCCCTTACTTTGACCATAATCCCAAAGGAAGTTTTTAATCCGTTTCTCAAGATCAGCAATAAGTCTAGAAGGGAGAGAAAACACAGCAGACCAATAAATATATAAAGACGAAAGAACAGACCTGACCAGCTGCATTTTACCCGCAAAAGATAAAGTTTTATTCTTCCAGTCTCCAATCCGACTATCCATACAATCCAACAACCTCTTACAATCCCGGTAATTTAACCTTGTGGAAATAAGAGGAACCCTAAGCAGTTATGGTTGTGAGTGAACAGTTAGTACAGTGTGTTGGCCTTGAAGTAATAGGGTTGATGTTATCGTACAAATTTCCTAATAACTTCACAAACATATAATATAAAAACAAACGGTTTAGGGGTACTTGTAATTGAAATTAAAGGTTCAAAGGTGTAGATCGGTTTGCATAAAGGGGTAGTTTCTAAATTTGAAAAAAAGTTTCAAAAACTTAACGATTCATGAGCATTAGTAAAGTATACGGGTTGAGAAGCTTACAAGCTGCAATTTCAGTTTCAACATGCCGAAACGGGTCAGTTTGACCATGAGTATTTTTTATGTGAGTCCATTACGAGCATATGTTGAATGTTATTGGTTATTCATGAGTACATAGAGTGTGGAGGACAGTTTTATGTTGCTCATTATTTAGCTGCGTACACAAATTAGCTGCTGAATGATATGAGTACTACTGCAGATACACGAGCTGATAAAAGAGCACATGTTAATAAAGTCTTTGAGCAGATTGATGCACAACACAGCTGTTGCTGCACAAATCAGATCGCATAAGTTGTTGCAGCAGGGGCAAAATGGTCATTTCATCTCTTTTAAGGGTTGTTGTAGCTACAGTTAGAACGTTAATCTCTAACAGTTGTTGCTGCACAAAAAATTGTAGGGGCACATCAGTCTTAAAGCATTATCGATCAGTTAGAACTAATTCACGAGTTGTTGACAACTGAATACATTCTTGAACAGTTAATAATCACTCATGAACATATAGCAACTTATTCATAGACTTTTGAGTTTCGAACACCTAGCATAGTGATTTTCACGAACAGTTGTTGTAGCAATGGAATTTTAGTAATGTTGTTGTTGATGCATAGTGTTAATACCGAACATTTGCCACAAGTCAAAAAAGATATTGACATTGTGTTTCGGACAAAAGTTTGCTGATAATTAATATATATAGGTTGTTGCACTATTTTTTAAAGGGTAAATTGGTAAAATTTACAGCTCTTGTGTAGTGGCAGATTGCTTGCTGATCAGTTAATTTAAGAACATGTAACAAGGGTACTTGGGTGATTTTGTTGTTGCTACATTCAGATTTGCAGATGTTACAACTAATTGCGGCACGAGTTACATAATGGTACTATTCCAGCAGTGGCATTTTCATAATTCAGAGCTGAAACGAGTTTCTTAGATCTTCATTGATTTTGATTTGTTTTGAGTTTAGATATTGGTTTAATCCATCTGTTTTCATCAGATCTAAGGATTTCACACTCAGGTCTAAATCTTTTCAAATTTTTGTTCAAAATTTTCAGTAATATGATAACTAAAATCCAATTAACATACCAAAAATATTTTCAAACAAAAGGATGACCAAGAGGTGTTTGCTAACAAAATTCCAAGATTGTTAGGACTAGAAAATTATATAAGTGGAAGGTACTATTTGAAACTGTTTTTTGTTACAATGACACTGAGTTGTGGAACTCAATCAGAAATGGTCCTTATGTTCCTGCTGAAGGAACAAACAACAATCAAGCACTTGAAAGGCAGATGAAGAAGAGAGATGAAAAGGCCCTTTCAATGCTAAAATTGGGTTTGTCATGGGAAATTCTGACCAGTGTAAATCATCACATCACTACAAACGCTATGTATGATGCAGTGGTGGAAATGTTTAAAGGTAACACTGAATTGAAAGACATTAAGAAGGACAGGTTGAAACAACAACTTGACAAATTCAAGTTTGAATAATGAGAGAGGATAAAATATGTTTTGCAAAGATTTGTGGCAATTGTCAATGAAATCAGAACAACTGATCTTGTTATCAATGATTTTGATCTTATCAAGAAAATGTTATCATCATTATCCCGAGAGTGGTACACTGCAAGCAAATTCATTAAGGGAAAGGCCAATTTTCCCAATTTTAAGCTTAAGGATGTGATCTGTTTCCTTCAAGCCGCTGAACATGAAATGATTGAGAACAATATGATCAGAGAAGAGAGGCCAAGTTTTCAAGTTGCTAATGCTTTAATTGCTCCCATCGGAAATCTGTCTACCAAGAATCAACAGCAGCTTATTATCATTGAAGAGCCCAATGTCTTTAATGTTGAAACTCCCAGAGTTTACATAGCAAGTCAAACATCTGGCAGCCAATCCGGACAACAAATATTTAGTGTTCAAATGATTGATAATGGTAATTCTATTTCTATGGCCATTGGACATGCTCCATATGTCCATGGTCGCTCAACTCAAGGAAATGAATATCAAGCTTTGTTCTCTATGTTTACTGAATCTTACAATGCATTTGTGGCCAACAATCTTATTCACACAAGTATTGTGCAAGAAAAATTGGAACAAATTAATGCTGATGACCTTGAAGACATGGATTTGAAATGGCAAACTGCTATGTTAGCATTAAGATGCAAGAGATTATATAACTATCAAGAAGATCAACATTCTCTTACCCATATGAAAAAATTGGCTTTGATAAATCAAACAACAATTTTCTACAATTGTCAACAACCTGATCATTTTGCAAGCGAATATAATCAACCAATACAGTTCAGAACAACAATTTCAATAATAACAACAACTTCCAGTAGAGGAACCAGTTTCAAAAACAAGGCCAAGGGAATCAACAGGGACAATTTCAGAATAATCAGCAAATAATACCCCAACAACATCAACCAAGTCAAAGAAATCTACAGAATCCCCCTCAAGCACCTTTAAACCAGAATAGAACCAATGCACCACAACCAAGAAACCAAAGAAATGTTGTTGTAGCTCAATAATCTCAAGATGGGATGTTTGACTGGAGTAATCATGCAGAAGAAATTGAAAAGGCCAATGTAGCTTTCATGGCTAAAATTAATGAACAAGCTAAATCTTCAACAACTCAGGTATATTCTAGTCACTCAATCTCATATTTACTTGTTATGAATGAGTTATTAGGAAAGGATGTTGATCAATTTCTAGGTGAGTGTTTCAAGAAAGAAAGTATAATCAATGTTTATGATATGAGTGAGATAACCAATGAAAACCAGGTCAAAAGTCTAGAACAAGACTGTCTGGATAGTTATGAAACTCAGTCAAGATACACCCATTGAAATAGAGGGGTTGAAGAAGATGTATTTGGAAGAAAAAGTAAAAAATACCCCACTTCAATTTGAGGTTGATTTTATGAAGAACTTGGTTGCAACTGGTAATATATGTGGGAAATTGGTGAAGATTAAGGCTGAAGATAAGTATAAAGTTGTCCCACCTCTCTTCAATGATAATTACTCATTAAAGGTTGACAAAGAGAAAAGAGAAGCTTATCTAGATCAATTCAAGAGTATATTCCATGAGAAGAAGGAATTCCCTGAAAGTTATGAAAAGGTTGTTGTGAATAAAGAAGGAGAATTTGTAATGGAGGTTGATGAATCAAAAGAAAATGAAAGTGAAATTTCATTGAAGTTAAAGCTATTGTGAGAGAAAATGAGTTAAGTGAATCATTTTAGGATACCAAAGTACTTCAAGTGACAAATGTTCAAGCTTTGGGAGTAACAAGGGTAAAGAACAGAAAAGGAAGAACTCAAAGGACAATATTCCTAGATTACCCAAAGTAACACCCAAAATGAAGAAACATCATGAAAAAATGATAAAGGACCATAAGTCATTTGACATCTGTGGAGGATATCAAAGAAAGAATAGAAGTGAAGTCACTCATACAAAAGGGAGTCCTCAAAAGAAATCAATTGTTTCAAGGAACATGAAGCATGAAGAGACAAAAAGAGAAACCGAGTATCCACCCATTTACCCAGTATTCTCAAATCACGAAAAATTTGATATTAGAGATGTAAAATATTTTGCAAGAAGGTATGTGAGCCTAATGAAAGAAAAGGAATTAAAAGAAAGAAAAGTGAAGTTAGAGAAAGTCTTGTTTGTCAAAGGATCTGATGATAAAAGCACTGAAAAGATCAATGTTTTCCAACCAATTTCATTTGACTTTGGAAAACCTATTAATCATCAAAAAACCATTGGTGTGGATCCCCCAAGACCAAGTGAGAGATTTAAAAAAGGGAATTTCTGTAAATGAACACAAGGGAAAGGTATGGTGCAGATTGTGTGATGTTTATGGGCACCACATAGATGCATGCCAAGAAAGGATTATACCATAACCTTTCATTGTTCTTGACACTACACTTTATGGTCAAGAGTTGGGTCTATACAATAAAGGTATGAAGAATATTTGAAGAAAGGTATGCAAGTTGATGATGGAACTTAATGATGTGATTGAAAAGAAAGAAAAGGTGATTGTCAAGAAGTTGGACAAATATCCATCAATCAAGTCTCAGGGTTCAAAAATGTCCTTTGACTCTGAAGACTCAATGACATCTTATATGAAGGGACAATTCAAGAGGAATGTCTTCAAAAGATAACAAGGAAAGAAGTTGAATGGTGATGAAGAGTTCCTTATGAAAAATGGTTATGAACCAAGAGGTTTCTTATGGAATCCCAAGGATGAGACTCCAAAAATGATTATGAAAAAGGAGACTGTGATTGAAGAATGCACAAGATTTATTCCCTATCTTGGAAGGATATTTGAGACTGGTTATAAGACTGATGAGTCTTGTGAACTAGTCTATGAAGATCCAAAACTAAATGCAACTTATGTTGCTGTTTCTAATTTACAAGCTAGCGTGGCTTGTGATTCATCATTTAACTAATTTAGTTTGTTTTGAACTATGTTGGAACAATCCACATAAATCAATTATGTATGGTATATAGATAGTGGATGTTCTAGGCACATGACCTGTGATAAAATATCACTGGTTAACTATGAAGAGTAATTTAAAGGCTTTGTTGCTTTTAGAATTGATGATAATGTATTTCATGTTGAAGGTCTGAAAAATTGATCATGATTACTGTTTTGAAATGATAATGCACTGTGTGCTTAGGACAATTTGATTCTTGCATGTTTTGTCTTGAATGAAGTTCATGTACGACTACTTGTGTTTATGCATCAATGCAACACAATGATTATGTGTGATTATGTGAACATTTTGTCTTTGGCAAAACTGTTTTTGTGCTAAAACTTATGTGATTAAATGATTTATTAAATAATTTTTTCAAAAGAAGAATGTTTTTGATAAACCAACAATTTTTTGGTGTTGAGACATGTTAAGATTATTCATATTAAGCTTTGAAGGTTTTAAATGGAAATTGATCCAACCTTATGGGAAATGATAGTAAACTGGTTATTTACACTAATCTTATGGATTTAATAGGCTAAAAAGGCTAATAGTGCAGTCATTGATAAGTTTGGTAGCTTTCCATGATGTGTAAAAACTGAAGTGATATAAACTAAATGAAACTGTTAAACTTAATGGGGAGATACATTGATGAAATATGCATGTTTCAAAATAAATCTCTTCGTATGATAGGCAGAAAAGTAACTACCCAGTAATACACAAGCCTGTTTGTATTTGGTCACTAAAAATGATTCATTTTATATATAACAAAGAACAAAAATTGAGCAAAACGATTATAAATCAACCAAAAGTTGATAATAAAAATTACAAACTTGAGGGTTTAAACTAGAACTACAAAGGTGGGGCATCATTATAAGTACTAAGCACCTTAAATGGTTGTCTTGTAAAGTCCGAACTGCGTGGCATGTAAGTCCAACGTTCAACCTCAAAAAAGTTTGAAGTTTTGAAAAGTAACTTTATTAACATAAGAAAAATTATTCATGTTCTGTCATTTAAAGATATTTGACCAAATATCACGGGGTTGAAGTCAAATTAGGGTGATCTAGAGAAAGCCAAATAAGCTTTGAGAAGAGATATGAGGCATCATTGTGCATTAAGTGTTATCCATTTATGTATTATGCAAACAATTTAACCTTAAGCATATCACTAATTAACTGAAATTCATGCTAAGTATCTACCTGCTATTAACCTTCCTGCAAACAATTGAACCTTAAGCATATCACTAATTAACTGAAATTCATGCTAAGTATTTACCTGCTATTAACCTACCTGCTATTAACTTCTTTCATTTCTACTAATATATCTAAAATCAAGCAAACTTTATATTTGAGAAAACATTGGTAAAATACTTTGCTCGAGCAAAATTTGTGTTTAAGAATTTGAAAATGGGGTCTTTGGCGGTATTCAGATACTAAGCGACAAAAAACATTCAAAACCCACTTTCAAACACAAAAGGGTATAGTATAAAGGGGGACTTAGAAATTTTTCATTCACTTTTCCCTCTCTTTACTATTACACCCAGTTTACTCGTGCCCTAAGTTATTGAACCGTTGCTTGCTGAATCGCTCTAAACTTTATCATCTACTCTAATTTCGACTTGGTAAGTTTTGATTAAATGATTTCCGACACTCATTATGTGGGTTTAGAACTTTAATTTTCAGATTTACTAATGTCTCTGTTTTTATGTGTAGGTTATTAATTTTTGAAGAACAGGTTCATAAAGACTATCCTTTTATGCTTTCTTCTTCACTTATTTCTACATGCATGTTCAGAATATGTTCCATTGACTAACTTCTACTTTCAATGTGTGTTTTCTTGTTTGTGTGCAGATATGGCGAATAAATTCGAACCGAAGCATAATACGTGTGATTTTCCCCAAATCACTGAAGAGAATCAACCATTATAACTGATGATCAATTGGTCAAATCAATCAAACTTGCGGGTCGCCCTCACAGAAAGCCCAATTATATATAGAAATCAACACACAGATTTCTGGAAGATCACACAATTTGTTGATGACGTAAATGGCAAAAGAATAGAGGAAATCGTGCTTGGACGTGAAGTGGAAATTACAAAGAAACTTATTCAAGAGGATCTACATTTGAATTACAACTTCGCTGAACAACTGTCATATTCACAACAAAGGTTGTTAAGGGTCTTTTATGAGATCATGGGCTATCAAGGAAAGATCAATGAGGGGCAATTCCAGAAAGGAATGTTTCCATTAATTTACTAGTTCTTAATCCATCACATTACTCAAAGCATGTCTTTGAGAAGGGGCACATGGACCCTATTGAGCAGGGAGTTAACAACAGCCACTGTAGCTGTCCTATATGATGAACCTTTCAATTTCTCTATTAAAATTGAAGGTTTGGTAATAAATTCAAGGAAGTGAGAAGCAAATATATACCTCATGTACCCTAGATTTCTACATATTATTTTCAATGAGTTAGATCCAGACTTGCCAACTACTGGTACTACACTTGTTCTCTAAGATCCGAAAGTAGTGATTTTGATGATGATAATCATGATGATGAGCAAGGTGTTAAGTTGGTTATTGAAGAGATCGTAGTTGAAGTACAACCACAGGTTGATGAGGAGGTATTTCATGAATATTTTGTTTCTAATGTAATCCAACATACAAAAAACCTTACACCACCAGATTTACCAATCCAATCCCCATCCTACTCATTAGACATTGCCCAAACTGACCATTCCTCATCATTATTTACCCCAAACCAAAGCCAACCCCCTCTTGTTCAAACCCAAAACCCTTTACCACATCTAAGCTCGCCCATTATTCAAAGTCCAATACATCAAACACAAACCCAAAATTCCCACATCCCTAACCCAGAACCTTTAACTTTGATCTTTCCCCATCCCTTCCCTAATAATGAATCTATTAACAAGGAATTTTGATCTTTTGGTGGAGAACTCTGAATTGAGAGCAAGAAATTCTGAATAGCAAAACCTGTTGCAAAATTCCCTAAAGGAGGTTCAATCCTTGACGTCTAAGGTTAAGAAGACCTCAGATGCACCAAAACAGGTGGAGAATGTCCCTGTTGTTGCTGCCACTGATGATAATTAATTGAACATGATTGGAAAAATTTATGAGGAAAATGAAGAGAATGTGGAGGAAGAATATGTGAAGGAAAGTGGAAATGCGGTTAATGAAGTAGAGGAGGAAGTGAGGGACAATGTTGAGAAGAACGTTGTGGAGGAAGACTTAGAGATGTATCAAGGTGCTGATAATGTTGAAACGATTGAAGATGATTCAGACCTTGATGCTATATATGGAGATTTTGAGGGAATTGACTCCTTCATAATGGCTGAGAAGGAGATAATTTTTGAGGAAATAAAAGACTTGTTCAGAGACATAGATGAAACGCCACCTCCTACAATGAAAGAGTTTGTTCATCTAAACCAGTTGATGAGGATGAAGAGAGAAGAAAGGAAAAAGGCAAAGCAGTGGCAGAAGATGAAAGCCAGCTGCAGCCTTTGAAGGAATACAGTGGATCTAATGACCACATCTTTTATAAGGATGACTCTGCACTAAAGGCAAAACTTTTATATAACCAGCTGTTAAAAGAAATGTTTGACAGAAAATTTTTAATTATATGCTGACTGAGAAAGAGATTGATGAACAAAGAGTTCTGTTGGAACAAATAGAATTATAGAATCAGCTAAGAATTTTGAATAAGAGATTGACAAAGAGGTTCTTGAAGGAATCTTGAGGTTAAAACAAAGTGAAGATGCAGAGAAAGCTCTTGTTGTGGTTGCGGAGAAGTTTCAATCTGAAAAGGAGAATATTGATGAAAAACATGCTGAAACAACACCAAGTGCTGAACAAATTATTGAGGAAAATACTAATAGGCAGTTGGTGTGTAAGGCCCCGTACCCAGTGGCCCTACTTTAGCGTCGGATTTACTCATAAACACAGTTCTTACAACCAGAGTTAATTAAAACTTTCGCGGAAACGTTAACATAAAACATTCGTTACAAAACATTATATCTTTTCTTCCATCTTCAGATGCCAGTCGTTCGATCCATGCCATGTGTCATCCTCATGCTAGCTCTTCTGTCTGATCACCTGTGTGCATACTAAAAGTCAGCTACGCTGAGTGAGTTCTAGTTAATCAGGCAACTTGTCATACAACCACTACACACAACATATGCGTATCCGAAGACACATAATCCACTGTCTAACCTGCTACCGCTTAACCACTTAAATACCCCTACAGCTTAGCCCCTTAATTACCCCTACAGCTTAGCCACTTATGCCACTTTATAACGAATAATGTTATGCCACTTTTCCACTTTAATAAAGAAGTCACGCATAGGCTTACCCTACCACGTACTATCGTTAGGCTACTAACACTCTTACTAGACCCTTGCCACTTCTATCACACCCTACTTCTACCTGTCCACAACACACTTTATATCATCACGTCATTCATATAATAATCAAGTTACATCACAACATTTATATACACACTAATAACCACTTGGGGATCATTCCCGAATGACGGTACGCGCGATATCCAAAGATCGTTCGCACACTGACTAACCTTCCCTGTCTACGCGTGCAATATCCGAAGATCGTTCACGCACCAACAGACATCCATTTATAACATACATAAATATTTCACATCAAACATTATAGCATGCACTTACCACTTAAGGTAAGTGTATTCACACTTCACATCGAGTATGCACACAGCCCCGAAAACATAACAAGGAATGGGGCTAGAAACTCACCTGAACTCGGTTACGTTCTCCTTTAAAGGTTATTCCTTTCTTGAGCTGTGCACGGCTAACTGTTTAATAATTACATGTATCAATTAACTATCACTACTCACTGTATTTCTAGTTAAATTATATCCCTCAACGGACAGGGGTCCGGGGGCAGCGCCCCTAGCAGTGGGGTCTAAGGGCGGCAGCCCCTAACAGGGTCCAAAGGACAGAGCCCCTGTCTGGGGTTGAGCTGCCAGGTCAGCTTGGAAAAAATTTATTTCTATTAATTGTCATATCACATTTTCCATTAGGATTTCAAATTATTATCTAATTCGCCATCTCATTTGCTATAATGAATTAAGTGTAATTCGTTATCAGATCACACTCTAACTCTCTATCCAGGTCACATTCTAATTCGTCATCCTTATTTAGCTGATTCGTTAATCTAGTTCGTCATCTTTCATAACGAACTGGGCCTTTATAACGAACTGGTTCTTTAACGAACTGAACCCTTAACGAACTGGGGATTCATTCGTCAGTTCTTCCTTAACGAACTACTTAATGAATTGGAGTTAGTTCGTCACCTTTCTCCTTAACGAATTGGATACGAACTAAGGCTAGTTCGTTAGCGAATCACCTTGACGAATTACTTCTAATTCGTTACTCTCCGCTAACGAATTAACTCTAGTTCGTTAACTTCCCGTTAACGAATTAGGGTTAGGTCAAAATGTCAGAGAACATTCTCTGACATCCTTACCTTGTACACCCAACTCCGGCGCCGCCTTCGCCGGAAAACCGGAATATCGCCGGAAAAACGATATCTTAGCCGTTTCACCACCGTTTTCACTGTTTTTCGTCCCGTTCGATCCAGATCTGAGCTAGGGTGATCCCTAAGCTCATCTTAGGTTTGGTTTATACTAGATTCCACCCGGATCTCGTGACTTCAACGGTTTAACGGTGTCGGCTCGTTGTTTCGTGACTGAATCTAACCGGTTTGAGTATAAACAACATCATACTATCATTACCTCGGGTCGGAAATAAATTCTTCTTTTACTTCGGCTAGAGAGAGAAGGTCGAATGAGAGAGAGCTAAGTGTGTGTTTTGGTGGTGTATGGAATATGAGAAAATGAAGGATTAAATGGTGATTTAAGGTTTATATATTATGGATCATGGGCTTAGGCCCATGGTCCTTCCCTCTTTCCTTCATAACCCAAGTTCATAACCCATATCCATTACCCAACACTAGCCCAACCCATACCAACTCCTACTCTATTTAATTATTTCTCGTTAACCCGAGTAAACTTTCCCTCCAATATTTTATAGTTTAATTAACATTATTTTGGAAATTTCGGGATGTTACATGGTGGTTAATTATGATGGAAAGAAATACAGGATGAGATGGTCAAAGCTTCATCTAATAAGGTGTTAGCTAAATTACTTGAAGACATTAGGTCTGCTAGAAAGAGGAAAAGATTTGAGCAGAACATTCCAAATTTTGAAGAGACTATTAAGAAGAGGAAAGTTCATAAAAAGAAGATGAATACAGAAAATTAAAAGTAGAAAACTAAATAAGAACTCATTCATGCAGTACCACGGCAAGTGGTGAAACTAGAGGCCTGTGAACTTAATGAAAATATGGATCTCAATGAACCTCAAATAGGGGAACTGGAGGATCTATCTGATCTAAAGGAAGATGAGGAAGTGGAAGGAGAAAAAGAAAAGGAGGTTGAACATAGTTCACCTCTAATTATTTTGACTGATGTAAATTTTGAAAATATTGAAGACATGATGGAAGAGCTAAGGAGGCAAGATCCAAGGATCATTGCATTAATAAGGCATGGGATGGTTTTTGAAGCTATCAAGAATATTTCTGATGAAGATCTTGATCATATGTTGGATAAAATGAGAGAGGATGAAAGGAAAAGGAGGGAAGAAAAAATAAAGATACTAAACTTGCATTTGTTTTATTTAAGACAATTTAGGTACCCTGATGATCAACTAAACAATATGACATATGAAGAAATTGTAAACCTAAGCAAAGCATTGAAAGCAAAAGAAGAAGAAAATGAGAAAAGAAGAGTTGAATTGAAAGCAGAGGGTGAATTGGAAAGAAAGTCAAGTGTGTTAAGGAGATTTGGTGGAAAGGCAGGCTTCCTTGTTGAAAAAGGAATTGGATTTGGTATTGTAGAATCTTTGACAAAAAAGGAAGTAGAAGCAAAGTTTAAATCCTTATCAAAGAAAGTGTATGAAGAAGAAAAAAATTATAGCAAGACACAAAAGAGAAAGAGAAAAGAAGGAGAAGTCCGAAAGAGAGAAAGCGGACAAAGAAAGAAAAAGGTTGGCTGATAAGGCAAGGGAGAGAATTGAAAAAAGAAAAGAAGAATGTTCTCTCTAAATAACAAGAATGATTGCTGGATAGGCAGATGGATACAAGAGGTGTATATGCATATGTGAGTAAGCTGACTAATACTCAAAGAAAAGAACTGTATGAATTAGAGTTGGCAAAGTATAAGGAGGAGATGAGAACTCAAAAGATAAATGAAGAAACAAAAGCATGTTCTTCCTTTATTCCACAAATTGAAACATGACCAACTGACACTGAGAAAAGTAAAAATGTGAAGCCTTGGGAAGATGAAGAAAAGATTGATATATTAAGGCAGATCATGTTGAAGAAGGGGATGCATGTCAGAGTTTTTGACAATTTGGGAAGGTCACAACTGAAGGAGTTATTTGAAGTGAGTGAAGAAATGAAAGAAATAAATTCATTCTTAAATCTAGTCCCAAAAGGCATGTGTTCCAAGAACCACAGTCACCCTCAAAAGAACAGATGGACAAGGAAACAATTGAAATGATAAACATTTTGTCCAGAGAAGGTGTTGATTATTTGTCCATGATGATGTTGAGCAAGACTAACATTATCAAGATTTTTGAGTCTAAGGGACATGTTAGAAGATCTCAAGCACAAAGATATTTTTCTTCAATGGCTTCAACATCAAGAGTTCCCATTCCAACCACCAGGTCCAGTCTGCAAAGAGAACAACGTCCACTATCAACTGTGGACTTACCAAAGAATCTCTACTATGATTCCAAGACCGGCCAAAACTTTAAAAGTTATCATGAAGAGTGGTGTTTTGAAAACTATAAACTTTAGAGATGATTTCAGAGAGTTTAACAGGGAACAATTATATGAACTGGCATATCTACCTCTATATGATTATCAACAAAGAGATAGATTTGCTGGTGCACAAAGGAATGACTTGTCCAAGTATTTAAAGGAACAAGCAAGGACAGGCTTTCCTTTATTGAATAAGAGGAGGAAGTTGGAGTACTCTGAAGCAAAAACGAAGAAAAGACAGAAGAGGCTCAGTGAGATCAGAATGGCATAGATTTCTTTTGACAAGACCAAAAAGTTTGTTAATCCCTATGCCAACATGAAAGAGTGTATAACCATGAAGAGAAGAATGAGCAGACCAAACTTAGAGGTGCAAAGGAATGGAAGAATTGCAAGAATCAGCTATAAAAAGAAGACTGATAGCTACATCTTGAGAAACTCTGAAGGTCTTGTTCTAGGCATTATTGAAGATGATTCTGATTTAGAATATCTCCATATGGATGACTTACATGATATCATTAAATGGGACCTCCTAGAAGATAATCCATTTCATGTGGAGATATCTATATTCCAACAGAAGGTAGCAGCTGTAAGATTGGAAAGAAGAATGGATGAAAGAAGAAGCTCAAGAAGCTGAAGGTAATCAATGAGTGGGTTACCTATAAATTTTTGAGTATGTATTTTGATTATAATGCCCTTGAGGCGGAATTTGAATATGAAATTTTCTTTTAAGTAATCCAATTTAATGTTTTTAAGATTTTGATGTGTATTTTTAAAACAATTGTATGTAATCTAGAGGTGTTTTGATACATCTGAGTTTGTTCCAATCTAGGGGGATTGTTGCGATTAAGTGCTGATCAAGGAAGATTGGAATCTTCTCAACCTCCTCAGAAATATGCTAAGTATGGAATCTGAGCAAACCAGACACTTCGAGCAAGCTTTACACTTACTCAAGCAATGTATCTTATTTCGAGTAACGTTATCTTCTAGAGTTCTTCTAAGTTTTAGGCTCGAGCAAACTTCACTTCATCAAGCAAAGTTTTTCTTCAGTCGAGCAAGGTTTGCTTTAGAGCAAACTCTTAACATATCCAAGCTTAAACCAAGTGATTTGGTGGGTCGAGCAAGGTTTCAATAAAGATGATCTCAAGCGCACTTGTAGGAAGTTAAAGGAATTATTGTAAGGACTTCTACGAGCAAAGTTCAACCTCGAGCAAGCTACTGTACCCAAACATACGAAGTTTGCTAGAACAAGTCTTTGACAAAAGGTTGAAGAGATCAAGAAGAACAAGTTTGCTCGTGGGATATTTCCGAGAAAAGTTTGGTTATATCATGAAGATTGAAGTCTGCTTGAAGAATATTCTCTTCAGAAAATATTTAAAGTAAAAGCTTACTCGGAGAACTGTTCAAGAACACTCAAGGATTACAAGGCGCACTCGATAAAGACAAAAGCTTACTCGAAGACCTATTTGACACTTGTAATAACTTAGAATATGTTTAAACATACTTTAACAATCATTAGGGTTTCTATATAAGGAAATACTAGGTCATATTTATGACAAATGCTGATTACACATTTTCCAAAGTATACAGAATATTTTGTACAGAAAGGAGTCGCACCTTACATTATTCCTGAAACCCTAAAGATATTTCCTTGTATTTTCACTGATTAATATTAATGGAAATATTTTAAGTTTATAGCGTGTTTGTTAGATTTGTGTTACTAAAGCAACACTCTGATTGTTATTGTTTCCGTCAGTTTTAATCAAGGGGTTTTCACGTTCGTTATTTCATAATCCGTCTTGTTAATTATATTTGTGGTTACGAGTTTATAGTGAAAGAATCGATCCGAACAATAATATGCTTTGATTGTCTAAAAATAGAAGATGTTTATTGTGAGGGGGGACAATAATCGTACGTCATTTTAAAACCAATCCTCAACATTTAAACAAACACGCGCATAACGTAACGAGTATGTGGTGGCACCAGTATTAATCATATTGTTGGTGTATTTATCGTGTTTGAACCTAATTTTAAATTGCATTTAATACGAATGTCTACATCTCAACCCTATCAATCTACTCTGATGTCTCCTATAAGTTTAATCTATTTAATTTCATATTTTTCATGCGGTAATATGTTGTACCTCTTGTTCCATACATTGTACCCCGAAATTGCACTTGTTGCGCATCATTTAATTGAATCATATATTTGACTATCAACTTGCATAATAATATCTATGCCAATTAATTCACAAAGTTGGATTTTCCAAACACGCATGTTTATCTTATTATTTGAGGAGTATTTCTGTTCTCTATACATTGAACGAATTATTCAGTAATAATCAGGGCCGTCTCCGAGAATTTAAATACCTTGGTCGAGCCGAAATAAAAAGGCCCATAGGTTTTGACGAATAACAAAAAATATAAGCTCATTTTTTTAAACGACGCTTAAAGTTATAACAATAAAAAATATATATAATATGAATATATTACCCAAATTTTCGAAACCCTAAAACTTAATGTTTATACGAGTTATTAATACAAAACTTATTGTAAGGTTGTTCTTCTAAGTCAAGAAAGGTTTGTTTCCTAACAAACTCTTGACTAAACCAAGCTGAAACCGAGTCTTTTAGTAAATCTAGAAAGGTTTATTCTTAATAAACGTTGATCCCAGGAAGCTTGAAGGAAGTTGATCAAGAAAATCACTTAAGGACTTTTTTCGAGCAAGGTTCAACTCAGAGCAAGCTGCGGTGTTACCAGCACACTTGGGTTTGTTCAATAAGTAAGTTTAACAAACGGTTGAAGGGATTTCTGAAGAACAAGTTTGTTCGTAGGACTCTATCGAGCAATGTTTAATATGGTCATGAGGATTGAAGTCTGCTAGGTGAATATTTTCTAAGGAAAATATTCTAGTAAAGTTTTCCCAAAGAACTGTTCCCCAGCACACTTAATGGTTACCAGGTCTACTCGATAAAGACACATGTTGCAAAGCTTGCCCGAAGACCTGTTTTACACTTAGCATTTATTGTAATACGTTTGAATATGTACCATTGGTTTGGGTTTCTAAAAGTGGAATGTTAGATGTCACACCTGACACCTGCGATAGAATAGTGATTTTGATGGCAGACCCAATCTTGTACGAAATCTGCTAAGGATCCTGACATTCCAGTTTTATACCCTAATTGATTTTCATTTGTATCTTTCGTAATATTAAATGGAAATCTTCTGAGTTATTGTGTGTGTTTGTTACTTTAGTGTTTAGTGTGAAACAATTAAAGTGTTAGTGATTCCGCCATTAATACTCTAGTGTTCTTTACAAAATAGTAGCGTTGTTAACCTTCTTGTCGACACTTCAGTGTGGGTTACGACGGTGATTTAGTGAGTTTTCCAAGAAAGAGGGACCGACATATGTGTTAGATATGGCGTCTAAAATATTATCTTCTTCTACTGCAACGTGTTTCGTCTCTAAAGAAACTAAGAAGGACATGTTCTCATTTCACAGAAGAATGCGTCACATCCACGTTCATAAAAATGAATCATTTGATGCCAAATGATTTGATGGATGGTGTTTCATTAAAGAATTTCAAATTGACTGATTACTGTGTTGCATGCAAAAAGGGTAAATAGAAGAATAAATCGTACCCGTTGAAGCAAATTAACTCTATCACTACTCCTTTAGAATGACTTCATATGGATTTGTTTTGTCCAGTGAACCGTTAGAGTATTGCTGGAGATCTATAATGTTTGGTTGTCACCGACAACTATACAAGATTCTCATGGGTGTTATTTATGAGTACAAAAGATCATACAAGAGTTCAAGTACAAAATTTGATCAGTAAGATTGAATCACTTTACGAACATAAAGTGAGACGAATTCGAAATAATAATGGCACATAGTTGAATAGTCGTATGCTTGATTTCTTCTGTATTTAACGCGGTATACATCAATAATAGTGCTGTGTATGTGCCACAACATAATGGTGTGGCTGAAAGGAAAAACAAAACGTTAGTCAAAGCGGCTAGAACATTGTTGGCGGATTGTAAGCTTCCTGCTCAATATTGGAACGACACTGTGAATACCGCATGCTATACATCGAATCGTGTTCGCATGCTTTAGAAGCTCAAAAAGACAAGTTATGAGATGCTTAATAACTGTAAGCCGAATCTTAAATTTCTCGAATCCTTTGTGTGTCCTTGCACAATGTTAAAAAGAGATGTGGGAAAATTCGAAGAGAAAGCCATTGAAGGCTACTTTCTTGGGTATGCGTCACCTAGGAAACGTGTTTTTAACTTCTTTAATGGATGTGTAGAGGAATCTATCATGTTGATTGTCAACGATACACTACACCACATGCCGGCAAGGGACATGACGATTTATTTATTTCATTTACACCTTCGGTTGTAGTACAAACTGAAGATTTGGTTCGTTCTTATTTGGAAGAACAATTGTTTTCCATATCAAGTTCTTCTAATTATGGCTCTAATTTTGTACAGGGTCAATAAGAAGCATTAGACGATGTTTCTATATCTTCTAATGATGCCGACTTTGAAGATTATTCCTCCGCTCCATTTGTTGACACTCAATATGTTTCAAAGTTACACGTTGAAGAATCTTCCTAACCTTTGAATGATCATTTGGCTGAAAAAACGTAAAAATATCTTCAAGAAAATGTTGTAGTTCCTGAAAATCCGACGCTTCGGAATCATTTTTATCATAGTCAGGACTATATCATTGGTGATGTGAATGAAGGTGTTCGCACGCGACAACAAGTTGCCAATGTATGTGATGATAACGTATTGTGTGCATATGCGAACATGCATGCATTGGGAATCAAGGGTATCACCAGGTACACATGTTTCTTATCTCAAATTGAACCGATGAATGATCCTATCGCACTTCAAGATTCATATTGGGTAGAAACAATGCAAGAGGAGTTGTAGTAGTCCGTTATAATGGGTGTTCGGGATCTTATTGATAATCTAGATCGTGTTAAAAGGCTATCCCAACAAAATGGGTATTTAAATGTAAGAAAGATGATCATGGGTCATCGTGCGAAACAAACCACGATTAGTGGTAGAAGGTTTTAATTAGCAAGAAGGCATGGACTACACTGATGTATATGCTCCGGTTGCAAGATTGGAGACTATACGTATTTTCTTAGCCTATGTTGCCTTTAAGAATTTCAAGGTATATCAAATAGACGTTAAGAATGTGTTTCTTAACGGGAAAGATCATGATGATGTGTATTTGAAATAGCCTCTTGGTTTTGAAGATCTAGATTATCTTGAGCATGTTTACTGTTTAAACAAGGCTCTCTAAGGTCTTCACCAAGCTTCAAGAGCTTTGTAAAGCCCACTATCTGACCATCTTATTGATACGGTTTCAAACGAGGGACTGTGGAAGATGATCTCCTTGTAGTCCAGATTTATGTTGATGATATTACCTTTGGCTCTTCAAACGACAAGTTATGTAAGGATTTCGAGAAATACGATGCAAACCAAGTTCAAAATAAGTTCGATGGGAGAGGTGAGTTTCTTCTTAGGGTTGCAGGTTTACCAATCTGACGCATGTATCTTTATTCATCAGACAAAATATGTGAATGATGTCTTGAGCCAATTCAAGATAAATGCCAGAAAAGTCCCTTCTGTTAGGACATGGTTTCGTCGTCTCTGTCTTTTTTTATTAATTATAATTATTTATTATTAATGTAAAGGTCATTTTAGGGATTTCATATATGCTATTCGTTATGTATTAGACCATTCGTTTTGCTATGTATAACGAATGTGTCCATCCGTTAATTTGAGGGTCATTTGTTATGGTTTGTAAAACGAATGAGCCCATTCGCTATGATTATAGACCGTTCATTAACCATGTTTAACGAATGACGCACAACGAATGAGTCATTCTTTGTTGCTTAAGTATTAGATAGGGGATGAAGATGAATGGTCCCCATTCGTTATGTAATGTATAATGAATGGGGTTGTCTTCTATATATAGTCTTTACGTGCTTATAAATAATTAGTGTGTTATTGTTATTTTCGAGATACCGTTATGCTACCCAATTCTCTAATCACACACACTCGGTAACGTAATCAATAATAGTATTATCAACTGAGTATATCAAGAACTAGATCGTTTATGTAAAAATTGAAATCAATCGATTCACAGTGGTTTCTCAAGTGGTATTAGAGCCACTGTTCGATTATTCAATTGATATTGAGCTTAACTAACATCAATTGATGTTGATTTGAATGTTAATTGTAATAGTATGAATTCTGAAACTTTACGGCTAGAATTTGAATCAATTACTCAGTGTTTAGCTGTTAATTGACATCAATCTGAAGTGTAATCAGTTCGTAATCAGACTCACATCAATTAATGTTGATTGGATTATTCAATTGATATTGAGCTTAATTCACATCAATTGATGTTGATTTTAGTGTTAATTGTAATGTATGAATTCTGAAACTTTACGGCTTGCATTTGAATCAGTTACTCAGTGTTTAGCTGTTAATTGACATCAATCTGAAGTGTAATCAGTTCGTAATCAGATTCATCAACTTCGGTTGTGTTTAATTGGATTAATGTTCATTAATTCAATGGAATTGATTGAGTAATTGTGTTTGGCGGGAACAGAGGTTATTGGACTTGGTTTTGAGTGATTTTGGACGATTTTAGATTGGAATTGATTGTCCGGAAAGGTTTGGATTTGTTCGGATTGTTAAGACGAGTAAATTGATAATATACTTGTTGAAATTGGTTTAAATTCTGACGAGAAATCCAGTTTTGAAGATAGTTTGAATAGTAGTTTCGATCTAGAAATCTGGAAATCGTTTGAAGGTTTGAAGATTCAATCATTATGTTGAATGTTCATTCGTCACGTTGTAACTGCTCATTCGCATGAACAATAAAAAACGTTTATGCCACGTGTTAGTTTCTTATAACTGATTACTCGCTACAATTGTACAATCGTGATACAAACCTCATTCATGATACCATTCGTCAGTCCATTCGTACCATCATTCTTATACTCATTCGTCAAGTCATTCATACTACCATTTTTCATATCCATTCGTACTACCATTCTCCATACCCATTCGTGGTACCTATTTGTGATATCATTCGTCTGGCCATTAATTACTTAGTCATTTGTTTAAACAGTTGCCGCTTCGTTATAACCATTCGTTATAGTAGTGAGTTCATTCGTTACTCTATTCGTTACTAGAACCAGAACCTTTTCGTTATAGTTATTGGAAATTTATTACAAGATTTAGAAGTTTAATCCATAAATATTTCATTTATGACAGTTTCTACACATAAATTTCAAGTTGACCATTTAAGCTTTATATTTTTTTAAAATGGCTAACTTCTACGTGTTAGCTTCATAGAATATGATAATGCAAAAGATGCTACATCTGGACGCTGAAATTGGTTCACACTCGAAATGTCCATTACTTATCAAGTTAAGTGACTTTGCCAAATGGGAGCCAAGGATTAGAGATCATCTTGGATCCGTACATCCTGATTTCTCTAGAAGCCTTGATAACGTGCCATGATTGGTGATACAATTACTAATTATGAAGCAAAGCCATTTGGGTCTTATACTCGAGATGAGAAGAAACCTTTGGGGATTAAAACCAAAGCCTATTCAACATTAGCCATGGCACTTCTGGGTAATATTTTTCACCAAGTTGGAAGTATTAAAATATGTGCTTCTCTTATCCAACATCTAGGACTGAGAATTATGGTAAACACATTGGACAGTAAAAAGGTCATGTGGAAGTTTCAATTTTGAAACTTTTGTTTGTTTAAAGGAGAGACTGTTGAAGAAATGCATACAAAATTCAATCATCTTATTGCCGAAATGACAAAGGAAAAGATGGAACAATCTCAATATGACCAAGTTGATACGATCAAGAATTCATTGCCGAATTCATATTCTACTTTCTTACTTGTGTTGAAAGAGAATAATTTTTTCAAGAGTGAAGATTTAACGGCATTGGGTTCATGCAGAAAATTGTGGATAGGGAATGGGAATATGATATGAGATATCAAAAGTCTTCACAGGATAACCAAGATCCTAAATTACATGGTGGTTCTTTACCAATGAATAGTAGTTCGGTACCAATTTCTGCTTTCTATTCTCATAATCAAGAAATCCCTCAACGGGCGGTTAATGAGTCAATGTCACATGTTTGTTTCATGGAATTTGGGTCCAACAACAATACTGGTGGATCAAGCAATTATTTTTCTATTACTGGTTATTCTTCTTCAGCTCAACCACTAAATGTCAACATGAAGGAAGCTGAAAAACACTTGGCTTTCCTTAGAAGGAGTACACATAACCCAAAAATCAAGATAGAAATTCAAGAAAGAAGTTTGCTGATTCTTAAGAGAGAACTTATGGGGGTGATTCTAAACCTGGTGGATCACAAGCATTTTTGCCTAACGATATTGATTGGAACCAAAGATTGTTGGGAAGTTCTATTGGTAACCAGGCTAATCATGCATTGTTTGAGCTTGTTGATAACTTTCAACATTGAAGGGGTGAAGGTTTGAATACTGAGAGTGAACCAGAAACGGAATCTGATTCTGACACTTCAAGCCAAGTGACTTCAAGTTCGTTTGCTTGCATGGCCAAGATAGAATAGGTTAGTCCTAGTTCCACATCTATTGCATCTAATAATCTAACATGTGAATCCATTAAAGTATTTGAGATTGTTCCATGTTCTCATTGTGTTGAATTTAAGTACAAATATGACTTAATTCATAATCTTATTGAGACATTAATGAAATATCTTGTTATAATTCGAGATAACTATAGGTAATCCTCTAATATTGAAAAAATATCCAAGATAAAAATTTAGGAATTGGCGAATAGTAATCACGATTTTAAAGCAGAACTTTCAAGTAAATTAATTATCAATGATAAGCGGTTTCAAGAGATACTTGACTGAGCTTGAAAATGATGTTCTTGAGTTGAAGAACAAGTTTGGAAAGTTTAGAAATTCATCTTTTCTTCTGAACGAAATAATTGAAGTATATGGTAAGTAGAAAGGGTCTAAAAACGAGTTTAGGTTTTGTTAAGGTGCCTCCAACATTTCATAATTACAATTCAAACAATCCATTCTCAAGATAAGAAGATAATGTTGGTAATGATAATCCTTCAAATGTTAAATCTTTTAAACTGAATCAGTAACTAATGTGGAGAAACCAAAACACATTAACCAAGAAAAACCAGCTTGTCAATCATCAACTCAAGGACCTCATATTAAAAGTAACAAAGTTTTTGTTGAAAATGTTGAAGAAGTTGTAGTTGAGGAAGTGTTTGAACCATAAATTACACACAAGGAAAACAACATTCCTCGTTTAAATCAAATTTTTTGTGAACCTCATGAGTTTGAGGAGGTTGTGTATGGTCCAATACTTTTAAAGCTGACAAACCAAAAGTAAACAGCAAGAAATCAGAAAAACCTACTATTTCTGATGAGGATCTGATGAATTTCATTAATCCATATGCTCGAAAAGCAACTTCAAGAAGTGTTTTTTTAAGTTAAAGGGTGTTAACAAGGTTTTCGATGAGAATGACATTCAGTTACACTTGATTAAACTAGAATTGATCGAGATTGTCTTTCACAATAAAACCTCAAGTTTAAATGACCTTGAACAAGATTTTGCAAGATCCAAATTATCAAACAAACTAGTCATTAAACCAATTTTAAAACAGCAAGTAAACTTTGTTAAACCTATGAATTTTCTCAGTTCAACTGGAACTGATACTTTATAAAGTTTCTCTAACTATTATAATCTGGAATTTTATAAGAAAAAGAAGGTTGTAACTTTTGATAGTTTGGCTAATGTCAAAGTTTCTGTTGAATTAGTTCAACCCCATGTTTCATAAGCTAGAGCTAAACCACAATGTCCCTTTGTAGACATCAGAACTTGTTTCTCATGTGGTGAATGTGGTCACATAGCGAGAAATTGATGACCTAGGGGTCATAGAAATGCAAAGCCCATAACTATAGAACAACCATCAAAGGTTCCTTTAATTAAGGAAATTATGAAAATACAACCTGTTCAAGCTCATTTGGATGAGACTCACATCATGTTTCATGACGTGAATCCACGAAAGGTGGTTAATGTTAATGAAACCAATATTAAATTAAAAAACAAATTTTTTTGTACCCATTCAACCAATTTGCAAGAATCAGGAAGCAAATATGATCAAGGATGCATATCTTAGACGAAAGTCAAAGACACCTGTGACATATTCTCAGGTGCATCAATCACAATTGAAGTATGATGTGAATAAATAAAAAATAAAAGAAAGAGGTGCCCAAGATAGAGGCATGGGCTGCGTTTTGTGTCTAATCATTGTCTTTATTTGTGTAGAGTTCATCCAAGACTATATCTGGATATAAAAGGATCATGGATAGTGGATTCTCTTGACACATTACCAGCAATAATAATCTTCTATCAAATGTCCAAAATATTCAAGGAGGTTATGTGGATTTTTTTGGGAATCAAGGTGGTATGATTACAAACGACGGAGCTGTTTCAAATGGTAGCATTACGTTTGAGAATTTAAATTACTGAGATAAGGTGGATCACAACTTGCTGAATGTATCTTCGATTTGTAATAAGAAGACACCACCGTATTCACCGACAAGGAGTGCATAATACTTAATCTAGGATAATTCATTCCTTAAGACATGGTTGTTTTGGGATCTCAACGATCGAATGATATTTATGTACTTAATATGAGTACTAATGTATTGCCTTCTACTTATGTGGAAACATGTTTTGTCTCAAAAGAAACCGAGAAAGATTCGATTCTGTGGCATAGACGTATAGGTCATATTCATGTCAGAAAGATGAATCTTTTAATGGAAAATGATTTGGTGGAAGGTGTTTCACTAAAACATTACAAATTTACCGACCATTGTGTTGCACGCAAGAAAGGCAAACAGAAGAAGAGGTCGCACCCAACGAAGTTATTTAACAGTATTGATACTCTACTGGAACGCTTCACACGGATTTGTTTGGTCTAGTGAATCGTGCGAGTATTGCTGGGGATTGGTATTATTTTGTAGTGACTGATGACTGTTCAAGATATTCAGGGGTATTATTTATGAGTTTGAAAGATCAGACACTGGTTCTTGTGCAAAACTTTATCACTAAGATCGAATCACTTTACAAACGTAAAGTGAGACGAATTCTAAGTGAAAATGGTACGAAGTTCGAAAACACTGTAATGGACTTTTTCTGTATTCAAAAGGGTAATCATCGAAAATATAGTGCTCCATATGTACCACAGCAGAACGGTTTCGCTGAGAGAAAGAACTATACATTGATTGACGCTGCAGGAACGATGCTAGCAGATTCAAAGCTTCTTGTTCATTTCTAGAACGAATCTGTGAATACTGCTTGATATACGCTCAATCGAGTTCTGATGGTTAATAAGCTTAAGAAGACGAGTAACGAGCTTCTCAACAACCGTAAGCCTAATTTAAAGTTTCTCGAACCATTCAGGTGTCCTTGTAAGATGCTGATAGAATAAACCTGCTATGGAGGATTTCTTGATCAATCTTACTCTATGCATAACACACAAAAATATGTATAGCTTTCATAGATTACATTTAATATTTTTCATAGTTCTAATTTTTGTTTCTGTTTCGAATTCAAAAATATTTTTTTCTACTTTAATTTAGATTTCCTAGCTAAGGGGTAATTTTTAAAAGAAATACACAAAAAGAGTTTCCCACATTTTTAAGTTTTGTGTTTTTAACGTAAAATATGATAAATTATTGTTTTTACCTTTTGCGCTAAAAGTTTTAAGTTATTGGTAATCAAAAATTTGTTTTGATGTTTATTTATTTGGTAAAATCGTAAAATTTTCATTTTTATTGAATCCATCCCATTCATTACATTGTTGTAACGAATTGAAACACATTCTTTAAACGTAAATAATGAATTCTGGTCATTTTTTTTGTGATTGATAACGAATGGAACACATTCGTTATCAAGACATTCGCTTCCGCTGACCTGATAACGAATGAACAACATTCGTTAATTATGGATAACGAATGAACTAACGAATAGAAGGCTATTAATTATATGATAACGTATGAGTTGATTCGTTAATTTTATTAACGAAAGAACTAACGAATGTGTACTCAGCCATTCGTTTAAACATAACCAATAGACTCATTCGTGCACCTTGGGTTGTGAGCAAAAGTATAACGTATAAAGTGTCAGATTAAATGAATGGAATTTGGTCGTTTAAATCTTTACACCTTGAAAAGAGAGAAAAATAGAGAGACACTATGCCAAATTTTCCTAAAAATCCAAACATCATTGAAACAAGTTTTTGTTATTTGAATCTTAATCAGAAGGTAGTTACGAGTTCATTATTATAAGATTCATCGAATTTGAAGAACATTTGATAGGTTAATTAGCGCATGAACTGACCAGATCTTAATTAAGCCTAATTGATGATTTAAACGTTAACATTTAACCAATTAGTTGATTCAGTTTGATTATCGATGATAATCCGATCAAAATAATATTCGTTCTAAGTCTAAACATGATGATGTCAAACTGCATGTTTGACTATCACGTGTTCATCCTGATTTTGACCTTGACTTTTTGGAGTCAAATAACCTATTCGTCTTTCCACGTTCATTGCGTATAACGAATGGGATTGTCATTCATGAAAATAAATGAGGAATGTTATCATTCGTGTGCTTTGACGAGAAATGAGACCATTGGTGAACTTATATGACAAATGTACTCATTCGTATATATTCATAACGAATGAGATTATTCAAAAATCTGAACGACTGAGAGTTTTTGTTAATATCCCATATGACAAATGAACTCATTCGTTACTCAACGTATAAACGAATAAGCTTGGATTTTAAATAGATTGTGATTTTTCTATAAGTTTGGTGAAAAGTTATGATTTTAATGTATTATGATGGTTACTAATGCTCGGTTTTATAGATATGGCTGACGAACAACATGTTGATGCTCCAGCTCAAGAGCAATCAGCTTATCAACAATAGAATGAACTTGCTTCTGAGGAGGTTCAGGTTGCGGAGCTGACATACGACAAGAAACACAACACTTGTGCTTTTTTGCTCGATGATTTTGTTGGACCAAACCTATTTGGAGACATGATTGCTTTCCCTCGCCACTCAAGGATTCACTATGCCATGTCTATTGACATTCCTATACATTCTAGTATTATCCACCCATTTTGGGATAGTGCTAATTATATTGATGCGAGAAGCATATTGAGGCTGAAATTCAGAATAAGAGGATCATTGTCGAAGTGGACGTGATATGAAAAGTACTACGGTTTCCTGATATCATAGATGACTGTTGCGAGTTAAACAAGGACTTGATCAAAGGGCTATTTAAATGATTGAAGTACAAAGGCGAGTTGGACAAGTCACAATACACCAAGGACAAGCCGAACTACAAGAGGTTGATAGGTCACGTGATGAGATCTAATTATGAATGTCCACCTAATGATCGTTGGATTCACGGCGATTCAAATTCTGAACATGAAGGTGGACTTGGTTGGAACGAAGGTGGAGATGGTGGTGATGGAGGTAATGGTGGTGATGGGGGAGAACATCTCGTGCTGATGCTGCTTTACACCAAAGAAAGGGAAAAGCAAAGATGTGAGATAAGCCTAAGAAGACAAGAACCCGTAGGGGTGGTGGAGTTGAGATTGGACCTTTTGTACCAAGTTTGTCTGTTCCACAACAAGCACCGGTGGCTACTACTACTACCGCTAGTATCCCGGTTGTTGCATTGAAGAAAACGATGTCGTCTAATCCTATGTTTGCATCTATTCCTCGATCGTGCTATCTCCGATGCCAATACCTCAAGTTACAACTGAAGCTACAATTCCTAATCCAATGTCGATGGCTATGCAACCGATGGACTTCTCGTACATGTCGTATAACCGTCCTTAGGGTCCAATGCAGCCGGTTCCTTCATCATTACATACTTTCTTGTTCCTCAACAAATGAACATGTTGTAAAACTTGATACATCTTCAGGAGAACCAGATGGCCGTTAACCGCCAATTTCAAAACCAAATGTGGTTAGACTAGAGGAAAATGATTAGCCACATCTCATACTGTCAACGTGAGAATTGTGAGCTGAGGGCTTTACTTACTGTTCACGGGGAGAAGATAAAGGAACAAGAAGACGTCATCCTTCAGCTAACATGTAAAGAAGATATGTTGAAGAAGCCAAAAGGAAAGGATGATGATCAAGATAAAGATCCATAAGCGGGTGGTGTTGTTGTTTGGAAACCAGGTTGTACTTCAACATCTGGTGGTGCTCAGGTAGAAGATGTGGAAGTGGAAGTTAGTGAGAAAATATGTTTTGATAAGAGTGTTCTTAACAGGGAATACGTTTTATGATGATTATTAGGTAGAGATGGAGGTTGTGACTGCTGTGGAATACCCTGAGATGCACACACAAGCTAACGATGGTGATGATGGGTTCCGTTCTTTACCACTGAACATTTTGAAGCATCGGAAGATTGTTTAAAGAAGAAAGAGAAAGAAAATATGAAAGATAAAGTATTCGAGGCCTAGACAAAGACATCTAATGATATGTTCAAACATAACATGCAGTAAATGAACAAGATGATCGACGTTCTGAGATATGCGGAACTTGAAGATTTCAAGCAAATGAAGGCTCGTGAATCGGCATATTAATTGTAGAAGTTCGTTCATGTGAAGCGGGTAAATGGTAACATAATTTCATGGTTGTACGAGTCGGAGCTGAAGGTATGTATAATTAAATGGGAGCATGGACTCAATATTTCAGTCGTATTGCTAACGTGCTTTCGATGCCGAGATGGGTCGTACGTATACTTGCCTATAGACCTTCCAAGAATAGAGGTGACAATCAAATGGCGGATTGGTTCTATAGGCATTTACCACACAAAGTAGAGTATGGGTTCAATTTTTTTCAAGCCTCTGGTGCTTTCACGTAAATATGTGGATGAAATAGATCCGCACACCGGTTGGAGAAAGTCGGTGCCTAAAGTAAAGCCGCCACGCACATCAAAAAAGGTTCCTATAAAGACGTTTCCCCAAAGTCTCTATAAGAAATTTAATAGGTGGCATTATGATTACATGACCGTCGAGGACGTAATAGTATTGGATTCAGGCTTGGAGATGGAATTTATTTGGGTGATTCACCGGATGTAGCTAGTCAACCTATCTGAGTCCGATAATGAAGTTATTTACAATAATTAGATCAGACGGGTGGATGCCAAAGACAACAAGCCATGATCTAGTCTCTAACACGATACATCAATACGATACACAAGAAAAATGCGTTAATAAATACTTTATTGATACTTTATCAATGAATACATTATGGATAAGTTATGGAGAGAATCCGACATGGTAACTGTACTTTAATAAATTTAGCACGGATCTCTACTCTCTTATGAACAGGAACTGCCAACAAATAGGGACATTCCCCATTCGTTAACATCCCTAATGAATGGGGTGTTCCTGTAACGAATGGCTTCCCATTCGTTACATTTAATGTCAAAAGACATCATTAAATAACGAATGAGCATCCATTCGCTAAATCTCTTATAGAATGGGATCCTAACTTAATGAGTGGCTAGTTAGTCTAACAAATGGACCTCATTCGCTATTCAATCCATAGCTAATGGGCCATATTACTGTAAGACCCCAAAACACGGGAGTCCTACAGTTGGTAATCATTCCAAACAAATTCAAATATAAAAGATAGACTGGTTTCATACAATTTTAAAATTCAACATAGAGTATTATTGCAGCGGAAAAATTAACAAAAAATCTGAATATTATTCTTAACACGAAAAATGTAAATTATAATCGTCTTAATTATTAAAAAGATAAGAAGCATCGACTAGAACTGCCTCGGGACCTCGTGTCACACCCCGATCGTGATGGCGGAAAAATCGAGGTGCGGCGACTAAGTCGTGATTGTTGAGCACAATAGTATAAAAGTCTAAATGCATAAACATAACCAAAATGTCAAATATTACATCAACCAGGTAACATGAAACAAATTGTTTTAATACAAAATATCAAGTTTTCAACAACTCCTAGTCTAGCCTTCATCTTTCTAAGGCCTCTAAACTTGCTAGGGATTTCTTGCTGCATTATTTCCTGAAAACATGTAACAAACTGTCAACTACATAAAGTAGATGAGTGAATTCATAGGTTTAAAGAAAAGAGTTTTATACACAAACATACTAGTATAGGTTGTAGGGGTTTATATATAGGGTGTACCTGCGGCTAACCCACCACTCCTACAACTTATACTACTATGTTTGGGTATAATTCCCAGTTTTTAAAATGGTTTGTAAGAAAAGATCTCTTGGTTTTCCCACAGAGGTTTTTGTAGTAAGTCAAACATGAAATGTTCTCCTGGGCTCTCAACGGGCTTATCAATCTCCCATTAGAGTCGTATGTGATAAGATTACTCAAAGATTTGCGGTCTCCCAACGGTACATGTAGCACATAACAGTTAAGCATAAACAAGGACATATAGATTTGAGCATGCTAAGTTTACTAGATAAACCAACACCAAAATCCCATTGTTTACTAGTATCCAAGATGATGGTGAACAAATGATGATGATGATGAATGATGATGAAACCCAATGATCACACAAGACTTGATTGAACTCACGCAAGACTTAAACCAAGACTACCTCGTTCTTGCCATCCAGGACTCAGCTAGGTTCTACCGAGAGTAGGATAGACACCCCAAAGAATCCTGGGTTCCCTTGGTCCCTACCGAGAATAGTATAGGTCCTCAAGAGTTATGGATTTCACCGAGACTAGTATGAAATCCCATGAGTTACGAGTGCCACCGAGAATAGAATGCCACTCATGGTCGTGAGTTCTACCGAGAGTAGAATAGACTCTCGCGTCCAATTCAACTCATGATGTTTTGATCTCTAGATTTCCATGCTGACACAATGACTATGATGATATGAATTTGATTCCCGTTCCCATGATGTCAATGTTCACAGAATTTCCCATACTCATTGATTTCCAATGTTCTTAGATCTCCATGAGTTAATGGGTTTTCCCCATGTTCATAGATTTCCAAAGTTTATAGATTACCAAGAAGCTCGTGGATTTCCGCACGTGTGTAGAAATCCAAATGTTTATAGTTTAAAGAATGTTTGCATAAATGATTTTATCCAAACGTGTAAAGTTACCATGTTTAATCCAAATGTTTATAGTTTAAAGAATGTTTGCATAAATGATTTTATCCAAACGTGTAAAGTTACCATGTTTAATCCAAATGTTTATAGTTTAAAGAATGTTTGCATAAATGATTTTATCCAAACGTGTAAAGTTACCATGTTTAATCCAAATGTTTATAGTTTAAAGAATGTTTGCATAAATGATTTTATCCAAACGTGTAAAGTTACCATGTTTCCACCCCATAGTTTTGAAAAGCTTAAATAGGGGCTATGAACTCACCTTGATCTTGGGTTAGGATGGTGCTACAATAGATCTCCTTAGCCTAGAGTTGGACATATATATAAGGTTAACAACGTGCTATAAGTCTAAGAAAACGAGCTTACGTGACCTCGAGCAAAAACTGGGTTTTAAAGACGAAAACAGCTTGGTTCTGGCTTGATTCGATCGAATAGGAACACGTTCGATCGAATAGGAACTTGTTCGATCGAATAGACACACATTCGATCGAATAGACACACATTCGATCGAATCTGAGGCACACTCGATCGAACTAGAAACACATTTGGTCGAACCAGTTGGGAAAACTCGTTCGGTCGAACATGGAACTTGTTCGATCGAATAGACACTCGTTCGATCGAATACGAAACTCATTCGGTCGAATGAGTTGGAGACCATTCGGTTGCTTTCCTATTCGGTCGACCGGACTGGTTCGATCGACTGGTTCGATCGAATGGGCTGATTCGATCGACTGATTCGATCGAATGAGTCTGATTCGACTCCTTCAAGCTGGGCGACGGAGAAACCTACGGGTTTTTCAGATTTTTCCAGATTTTTGACCCAAAATCGAAGTTTTTGACATGGAAATGCTCGGGATTGAAGGGACTATCGATTCCCAGTGATTTTAAACACAAAAGCCTGCATTTTGACACCAAAACAAGACGGTTTTTGACCCGAAAACTCAAGAAACGAAAATGGGTGTTTTTGCTCGATTTGAGGCCGAAAATGGTTATGAAAATGGATGGTTTTCAAGAAGATCTTACCAAGAACAACAACAAACAGATTTGTGGACTCGGATTTGAAGTTTGAAGACTTTCTCTCTCTAGTTTCTCTCTCTAGAATGAGAGTGTTTGGGTGGGAAGTGTTGGTGGAAATGAAAGAGATGGTGTAAGAATACTTGATTTTCCGCTTAAATACTCGGGTGACTCGGGTTCGGGTTTAGGCTACCGACGGGTCAAGACTAGTCGAGTTCATAAGTTTTTAAACAAACTAAAACTTTTTCAGCAAAACTTTTATAAAACCATTTTCCGAATAATTATTTGAAATCTTTTTAAATAAGAATATTTAATTTTTCGAAAGCATAAAAATTAATATTTTTCAGGCGTAAATGTCGTTTTATAAAATAAACATTTTAAATGATAAAAGCAGATTTTTCCAATGATATGGGTTCCGAACTTATCGTCCAGAATCCCAAAGTCTATAGTTTCCGATGATTTCACGATCCTAGTTTACCAATCGAATTTCAGGGCGTTACATCCTCCCCAATTTAGAGGAATTTCGTCCCGAAATTTAGAATTTAGTATAGTTGATGCAATGATGTTTTAGATTAAATGATCCCATGATGACCACTATGCGCCACTACCCCTAATATTCGTCTTGGATACCACCCAAATCAAGTTGAAGGGGTTTATATATAGGGTGTACCAGCGGCTAACCCACCACTCCCTCAACTCCACTTGGGTGTTTCTTTCGACTCCTATTAGTTCAATGACACACAGGACGACACACTATTTTCCACTACAAGGCATCACCTTCAAGCTTTACATCAGACATATTCATTTCGGATTGAAGGGGTTTATATATAGGGTGTACCAGCGGCTAACCCACCACTCCTTCAATCTCCAATGAATAATTCCCTCAATAACTCTTGAATTTAACGCCTCACAGCTGCCACGCTAACTATGAGTCCCTAATTCCAAGTCTCGCTTCAGACATAATCAACTTGTGCCGAAGGGGTTTATATATAGGGTGTACCAGCGGCTAACCCACCACTCCTTCAACA
Organism: Bidens hawaiensis; assembly: GCF_021521415.1. NCBI lineage: Eukaryota > Viridiplantae > Streptophyta > Magnoliopsida > Asterales > Asteraceae > Bidens > Bidens hawaiensis. Next base: position 37,678 of record NW_027506571.1, read on the forward strand.
TTCATTGATTAATTCCCTACACGAAGCTTGAGTTCACGACTCATAGTTACACAATAGCATATTGTTTATACACGTATACACCTGTGAACTTGATGTTATTATATTCCGGACTATAATTACGAGTTCACCTTGTATCAATGTATAAACTCCATTGTGTGCGGCTAGAAAAATCGACACGACACCACACACACACACACAACCATGCTTCATGAATGTTAGAATGATGACAAATTTTGGCTCAATGATACATAGTTTACCCCAATGTTTACATGATTAAGTATGCACAACTTGTGTTTTCCAGCACGAGTCATGGGTAGCCAAACTTGGTGTTATGCAAATAAGAGAATATTTATAAGCAAATAGGAACAACATGATACTTCATTGATTGATATTGGTCCCTGATTACATGATTACGATTACATAGACTCCAAGATTTCTAGAATTACAAAGATGATGACTATGCGAACAGATGAGGGTATTCCTCCTTCATCTTATCCTCTCGTTCCCATGTGAACTCGGGTCCACGATGGTTGTTCCAACGTACCTTGACTATAGGTATCCGGCTTCGCTTAGTCTTTTTGACTTCTCGATCTAGGATCTCGACAGGTTCCTCAACAAAGTATAGTTTGTCGTCGATGTGAACCGTGTCGATCGGGATTTGAGCGGTCTCGTCAACGAGGCACTTTTTGAGTTGCGACACATGAAAAACGTTGTGAACACGGCTGAGTTCTGGAGGCAATTCCAAGCGATAGGCTACAGGTCCGACCTTTTCGATGATCTTGAAAGGTCCTACGTACCTTGGAGCAAACTTTCCCTTTTTCCCGAAGCGAACAATGCCCTTCCAGGGGGAAACTTTGAGCATTACGTGATCGCCTATTTGGAACTCCAGAGGTTTGCGGCGTTTGTCAGCGTAATACTTGTGTCGACAGCGGGCGTCCTTAAGTCTTTGCTGAATGATGGCGATACTGTCAGTGGTTTCCTGTATCAGTTCCGGGCCGAGGATTTGAGAATCTCCGGTCTCGGACCAACACAGTGGAGAACGACATTTCCTGCCATAGAGTGCTTCGAATGGCGCGCATTTGATGGTAGCATGATAGCTGTTATTGTATGAGAACTCTGCAAGAGGAAGGTGAGTCTCCCAGCTACTACCGAATTCAAGGATACAGGCTCTGAGCATATCCTCCAGGGTTTGTATGGTCCTTTCGCTCTGTCCGTCCGTTTCAGGATGATAGGCAGAGCTAAGTTTCACACTTGTCCCAAAGGCTTTCTGAAATGACTTCCAGAACCTTGACGCAAAAGAGGGGTCACGGTCAGACGTGATGCCCTTAGGCACACCGTGACGGGTTACGATCTCACGAATGTAAATCCGCGCCAGCTTCTCCGTAGTGTAGTCCTCGCGGACAGGGAGAAAGTGGGCAGACTTGGTCAAGTAATCCACGATAACCCAAATCGTGTCATAACCGCTGGGTGTCCGCGGGAGTTTGGTAATGAAGTCCATAGCGACTTCGTCCCACTTCCACTGCGGTATGATCGGTTTTTGTAACAGGCCAGATGGTCTCTGATGTTCAGTCTTGATCCGCGAGCATGTTAGACACTTACCGACGTATAAAGCTATGTCTTTCTTCATACCCGGCCACCAGAAATGAGACTTGAGATTCTGATACATTTTATCACTGCCCGGGTGAATAGAGTATCTGGATTTGTGCGCTTCGTTCAGGATAAGTTCTCGAAGTGGTTCAGAGTTTGGAATCCACATGCGATTTAAGTAGTAAAGTATACCATCAGACTTGGTTTCAAACTTCCGTTCGGCACCGCAAGATAGCATATTTTTGAGATCACCACCAGCAATCGCTTGCTTTTGAGCTTCAAGAACCAAGGAGGGAAGATTGGACTGAATACGGATCGCATGCAACTGGGTCCTTTCCTTGCGACTTAACGCGTCAGCCACTACGTTAGCCTTTCCAGGGTGGTAGCGGATTTCGCAGTCATAGTCACTTAGGAGTTCAACCCATCGACGTTGTCGCATATTTAGCTCCCTTTGGTTGAGGATGTGTTGTAGGCTCTTGTGGTCGGTGAAGATGACACATTTCGTACCGTATAGGTAGTGTCTCCATATTTTTAAGGCAAAGACCACAGCACCCAATTCCAAGTCGTGAGTGACATAATTCCTCTCATGACTCTTGAGTTGACGCGAGGCGTAAGCGACGACCTTACCGCGTTGCATTAAGACGCAGCCTAGACCTTGGCTCGAGGCGTCGCAATAAACAACAAAATCATCGTTACCCTCAGGAAGCGACAGGATTGGTGCATGGCAGAGTTTATGTTTCAATGTTTGGAAAGCCTCTTCTTGCTCTTGGTTCCAAATGAATGGTTCCCCTTTTTGAGTTAACATTGTGAGGGGCAACGCGATCTTTGAAAAGTTCGAGATGAATCGACGGTAGTACCCAGCCAAACCAAGAAATGAACGAATTTCGGTTGGCGTTGTAGGCGCTCCCCATTTTTTTATGGCTTCAATCTTGGCAGGGTCGACATGAATGCCTTCCTTGTTAATGATGTGACCTAAGAATTGAACTTCCCTTAGCCAGAATTCGCATTTGGAGAATTTGGCGTAGAGTTGCTCTTTCCTCAGCAGATCCAAGGTAAGCCTGAGATGAAGCTCATGGTCGGCTTTAGAGCGGGAATAAACGAGAATATCGTCAATGAAGACGATAACAAACTGGTCCAGGTATGGACGACAAATGCGATTCATGAGATCCATGAACACTGCAGGGGCATTCGTCAAACCAAAAGGCATGACTAGGAACTCGTAGTGTCCATATCGAGTTCTGAAAGCGGTTTTCGCGATGTCGTCCTCCATGACACGCACTTGGTGATAACCTGAGCGTAGGTCGATCTTGGAAAAGTAGGTGGCTCCTTGCAGCTGGTCGAAAAGATCGTCAATCCTCGGTAATGGATACCGATTCTTGACTGTGAGTTTGTTAAGCTCACGATAGTCTATGCACATCCGGAAAGATCCGTCCTTCTTCTTGACGAAGAGGACTGGAGCTCCCCATGGAGACGAACTAGGGCGAATAAAACCCTTGTCCAGTAGTTCCTGCAGCTGGCTCGATAATTCCTGCATTTCAGACGGAGCCAAACGATACGGAGATTTTGCCACGGGGGTTGCACCGGGAACTAACTCGATGTGGAATTTGACTTGTCGGCTAGGAGGAAGTCCGGGTAAGTCTTTAGGAAAAACGTCTGGAAATTCACGCACGACGGGGACATCAGAGAGCTTCTTCCCCAAAGATTTCTTGATGGAGACATGAGCTAGGAAGGCGAGACACTTCTTTCGAAGGCATCGCCGAGCTTTAAAGCAGGAGATTAATTTCAGACATCTGCCTGATCTTTCTCCTTGAATAATTATGGACTCGCCAGAAGAACAAGGAACGCGAATGAGCTTCTCAGCACACACCACTTCCGCGTGGTTGATGGACAACCAATCCATCCCAACAATTACATCGAAACTTCCTAAATGCATAGGGATGAGGTCAATGTTAAGAGACGTCCGATCAAACGTAAGCGTGCAATTGCGAACGATTTTGTTCACTTGGGTAGACTCTCCGTTTGCCATTTCGACAGAGAAAGCGGGGTCTAAGACAGAGGTTCCTAGATTAAGCAATGGGACCAACTCGCTAGAAATAAAACTCCTATCTGCACCCGTGTCAAATAGAATAGAAACCCAGAGATTGTTAAGGATGAACGTACCAGTAATGACGTCAGGATTTTGGCGAGCTTCAGCAGCGCCAATAGTAAAGGCTCGGCCTCGGGCCGGAGGAAGATTTGCAAGACGAGGACACCTGCTCCTGAAATGGTCCATGGCTCCACACTCGAAACAGCTTCGAGAGTTGCTGGGTTGGGAACTGCTGCTCTGTATCGCCAGTTGATTACCTTGAAATCTGCAGCGTTCCGCTAGGTGCCCCAAACGTCCACAGTTCGTGCATTTCCAGCACGGGGTTCCGGCAGGATGATGAAATTGGCAAGTGCCGCACTTGGGGTGAACCCCAGTGTACTCCCTCTTTGGCCTTCCTGAAGGGGTGGGAGCAGGAGCGACAGAGCTGATTGGGGTTGCGGGAGTAACCATCGCGTAACTGCTAGCCTTACGCTTTTTGATGCGGTTGATCTTTTTGGATGAGCCTTCAGCGGCCTTGCCCGAACCTTTGGCTAGGACCCCAGTCTTAACCTGGTCCTGGGTCAGTCGGGCAGCTAGTTCAATGGCCGCTTGTAGGGTTGATGGGTCAGCCCCGATAACGATTCCACGGACAGTGTCAGGTAGGCCATTGATGTAAAGCTCAATAGCCCGGGAGGGAGGGGTGACCAAGTGTGGTACGAGAAGGGAGAGCTCGTGAAAACGCTCCGTGTACCCTTGGTGATCGGCGCCCTTCATTTTGTGTACCCAAAACTCAGCTTCAAGTTTCTGCACCTCACTGCGAGGTACGAACTCGCGGGTAGCCAATGCTACAAATTCCGACCAGGTCATGGCCAAGGCAGCCTCACGCCCACGGGTTCTTATCTCGTTGTTCCACCAGGTCAGCGCGCGTTTAGACAACATGCTTGCCGCGTGCGTGACTTTCAGTGTCTCAGGGCACGAGCTAATAACAAAGGCTGCCTCCATCTTTTCGATCCACTGGAGGAGACCAACGGCGCCTTCTGTGCCGCTGAAGCTGGTGGGTTTGGTAACCATGAAATCCTTGTATGGCTTATTAGCTGGTTCATTTGCGTTCTGAGCTGGAATTTGGTTGGCCCCAGAGGTTCCTTCTTGCCTCAGCCCTTGGCTGATGGTTGTTACCATGCCTGGTAACACAGCCGCGATCTGCTGGGCTATAAGGTTGGCTAATTCAGCGGAGTCCATGGAAGCGGGTGCACGTCTGGGAGGCATTCTTCGCAAAACGAAAAACGAGCGTTAAATAGAATCAATGACACGCCAAAGATTATGAATAGAGGACATAGATTATACCAAGAACACATAATGACATGACTCAAGAGATTAACAGTTAATATGCAACACATAAGCACGTAGCACGTATATAAGTGTAGACATGTGATTGTGATGCATGAGCTATCTAGAGTCAAGGATCCTAGGTTATAGTCTAGGTCGGTTTCCTAATTCCCTATAACCATTGGCTCTGATACCAATCTGTCACACCCCGATCGTGATGGCGGAAAAATCGAGGTGCGGCGACTAAGTCGTGATTGTTGAGCACAATAGTATAAAAGTCTAAATGCATAAACATAACCAAAATGTCAAATATTACATCAACCAGGTAACATGAAACAAATTGTTTTAATACAAAATATCAAGTTTTCAACAACTCCTAGTCTAGCCTTCATCTTTCTAAGGCCTCTAAACTTGCTAGGGATTTCTTGCTGCATTATTTCCTGAAAACATGTAACAAACTGTCAACTACATAAAGTAGATGAGTGAATTCATAGGTTTAAAGAAAAGAGTTTTATACACAAACATACTAGTATAGGTTGTAGGGGTTTATATATAGGGTGTACCTGCGGCTAACCCACCACTCCTACAACTTATACTACTATGTTTGGGTATAATTCCCAGTTTTTAAAATGGTTTGTAAGAAAAGATCTCTTGGTTTTCCCACAGAGGTTTTTGTAGTAAGTCAAACATGAAATGTTCTCCTGGGCTCTCAACGGGCTTATCAATCTCCCATTAGAGTCGTATGTGATAAGATTACTCAAAGATTTGCGGTCTCCCAACGGTACATGTAGCACATAACAGTTAAGCATAAACAAGGACATATAGATTTGAGCATGCTAAGTTTACTAGATAAACCAACACCAAAATCCCATTGTTTACTAGTATCCAAGATGATGGTGAACAAATGATGATGATGATGAATGATGATGAAACCCAATGATCACACAAGACTTGATTGAACTCACGCAAGACTTAAACCAAGACTACCTCGTTCTTGCCATCCAGGACTCAGCTAGGTTCTACCGAGAGTAGGATAGACACCCCAAAGAATCCTGGGTTCCCTTGGTCCCTACCGAGAATAGTATAGGTCCTCAAGAGTTATGGATTTCACCGAGACTAGTATGAAATCCCATGAGTTACGAGTGCCACCGAGAATAGAATGCCACTCATGGTCGTGAGTTCTACCGAGAGTAGAATAGACTCTCGCGTCCAATTCAACTCATGATGTTTTGATCTCTAGATTTCCATGCTGACACAATGACTATGATGATATGAATTTGATTCCCGTTCCCATGATGTCAATGTTCACAGAATTTCCCATACTCATTGATTTCCAATGTTCTTAGATCTCCATGAGTTAATGGGTTTTCCCCATGTTCATAGATTTCCAAAGTTTATAGATTACCAAGAAGCTCGTGGATTTCCGCACGTGTGTAGAAATCCAAATGTTTATAGTTTAAAGAATGTTTGCATAAATGATTTTATCCAAACGTGTAAAGTTACCATGTTTAATCCAAATGTTTATAGTTTAAAGAATGTTTGCATAAATGATTTTATCCAAACGTGTAAAGTTACCATGTTTAATCCAAATGTTTATAGTTTAAAGAATGTTTGCATAAATGATTTTATCCAAACGTGTAAAGTTACCATGTTTAATCCAAATGTTTATAGTTTAAAGAATGTTTGCATAAATGATTTTATCCAAACGTGTAAAGTTACCATGTTTCCACCCCATAGTTTTGAAAAGCTTAAATAGGGGCTATGAACTCACCTTGATCTTGGGTTAGGATGGTGCTACAATAGATCTCCTTAGCCTAGAGTTGGACATATATATAAGGTTAACAACGTGCTATAAGTCTAAGAAAACGAGCTTACGTGACCTCGAGCAAAAACTGGGTTTTAAAGACGAAAACAGCTTGGTTCTGGCTTGATTCGATCGAATAGGAACACGTTCGATCGAATAGGAACTTGTTCGATCGAATAGACACACATTCGATCGAATAGACACACATTCGATCGAATCTGAGGCACACTCGATCGAACTAGAAACACATTTGGTCGAACCAGTTGGGAAAACTCGTTCGGTCGAACATGGAACTTGTTCGATCGAATAGACACTCGTTCGATCGAATACGAAACTCATTCGGTCGAATGAGTTGGAGACCATTCGGTTGCTTTCCTATTCGGTCGACCGGACTGGTTCGATCGACTGGTTCGATCGAATGGGCTGATTCGATCGACTGATTCGATCGAATGAGTCTGATTCGACTCCTTCAAGCTGGGCGACGGAGAAACCTACGGGTTTTTCAGATTTTTCCAGATTTTTGACCCAAAATCGAAGTTTTTGACATGGAAATGCTCGGGATTGAAGGGACTATCGATTCCCAGTGATTTTAAACACAAAAGCCTGCATTTTGACACCAAAACAAGACGGTTTTTGACCCGAAAACTCAAGAAACGAAAATGGGTGTTTTTGCTCGATTTGAGGCCGAAAATGGTTATGAAAATGGATGGTTTTCAAGAAGATCTTACCAAGAACAACAACAAACAGATTTGTGGACTCGGATTTGAAGTTTGAAGACTTTCTCTCTCTAGTTTCTCTCTCTAGAATGAGAGTGTTTGGGTGGGAAGTGTTGGTGGAAATGAAAGAGATGGTGTAAGAATACTTGATTTTCCGCTTAAATACTCGGGTGACTCGGGTTCGGGTTTAGGCTACCGACGGGTCAAGACTAGTCGAGTTCATAAGTTTTTAAACAAACTAAAACTTTTTCAGCAAAACTTTTATAAAACCATTTTCCGAATAATTATTTGAAATCTTTTTAAATAAGAATATTTAATTTTTCGAAAGCATAAAAATTAATATTTTTCAGGCGTAAATGTCGTTTTATAAAATAAACATTTTAAATGATAAAAGCAGATTTTTCCAATGATATGGGTTCCGAACTTATCGTCCAGAATCCCAAAGTCTATAGTTTCCGATGATTTCACGATCCTAGTTTACCAATCGAATTTCAGGGCGTTACACCTCGGGTAGTCTTCAGCTTGAATTGAGTGAGTTCATTTTTTTTATTTGGCTCTAAGCTCGTCACCCAAAACCCAATCAAACTTATGCAAAAGTGAACCCAAAGTGAGTGAGAGAGAGAACCGATTAGGGTTCTTGGCCGTTTCTTGGTTTTTGCTGCATGAATCTGGATCTAATCCTTGGTTCTGATTGATTAGTAGGTTTGTTATTGATCACGGCTATTTGATATAGTTTAGTTAGATCGATACAAATCCTATTAACTGATTAAGGATCTTGTGGTTAATCAAGATTAGGGTTCTTGGTGCAGCCGTGTTCCGATTAGGGTTTTCTTGGCCGTTTCTTGGTTTTTTGCTGCATGATTCTTGGTGCAGCCGTGTTCTTCTTGGCCGATTAAGGGTTTTCTTGGCCGTTTCTTGGTTTCTTGACCGTTTTTAGGGTTTTCTTGGCAGTTTCTTGGTGTATTGCTGCATGAATCTTGGTTTTCTTGGCCGATTAGGGTTTCTTTTTGGTGCAGCCGTGTTCTTGCTTATTAACGAGTACTAGGGTTTTCAAACAGCCGTTCTTGGTTCGTTTGGAATTTTGGTTCTTGTTCTTGGGTGTTATTTGTTGATTGGAATTTTCGTTCTTGTTCTTAGCTCTTGTTCTTGGGTGTTTTTCGGGTTAGGGTTTTGCATGGAGCAGAAGGGTGGTAATGGATTTGTTGATCGTATCAAGCAAGGGTTTTCAGCCAATCGAGTTACGAACATTGATGGGGTTCTTCCTCGTAGGGGGGCTCTAAAAACTGTTTCGTTTGCTGCAAACACAACATTCAATGTTCCTTTAAATGATGTAATCAACAAAGATGGTGGTTGTTCAGCCGTGGCTTCTAATGATAATAAGGTTCTTGGATCTGATTCATTAACTATTCAACAAGATGGAGGTTTTTCAGCCTTTGGTTCGGATGATAACAAGGTTTTTGGATCTGAGTCTTTAAATATTCAAAGGGATGAAGGAATGGAGAAACATATGGAAAATTCTAAGCCTTCGTATGTGAGTGTTGTCCAACTTGAAAACAAGACAAATAAGGTAACATTAAGAAAACTAAATGTGGAGTCAACAATGGAAGGAGTTGATGTGGTTATCCCGGTTGAATCTGTCAAGAAAGTTAACGATAGGTTTACTAATACTTTGTTTGGTTATTTTTTGGGTAACAGACTTCCGTTTCCGGTTGTTGAGTATTTTGCTAAGAAAAATTGGAACAAATATGGGCTTACGAGACTTATGATGAATGCGAAAGGGTTTTTCTTTTTCAAGTTTCATACGGAAGTTGGGATGATGCAGCTGATTGAGGATGGTCTTTGGATGATTAGGAATGTCCCCATTATTCTTAATATTTGGACTATGGAGTCAGATTTGGAAAAGGAGGATATACGGTCTGTTCCGGTTTGGGTCAGATTACAGAATATTCCTCTGGGTGCCTTTACTGAGGAGGGTTTAAGTTTGCTCGCTTCAAGAATTGGGGATCCGATAAGTGTTGATTCTTACACTGCCAATATGTGTAAGGAATCGTGGGGAAGAAGTAGTTTTGCTAGAGTTCAAGTTGAACTTCATGCAAATCAGGACATTAAAAGGAAGCTGGTTGTTGCTGTTCCGGATACGTGGGGGGAGACAAACAAGATCTCGGAGATTAAGATTGAAAATGATTGGGAGCCCCCCAGATGTTCCTTATGTCAAGTGTTTGGCCATTCGAACACTCAATGCCCGAAACAAGTTCATGATAAAAAGTTAAATGAAGAACCAATGAAAGTCACTAATGATGATGGTTTCCAGAAGGTGAAGGGAAAGAAAAAAGTTATTACGCAAGTCAAGAAACATAATCTTGTCTATCGACCGGTAGCTAAACCTGCTGTGACACAACCTGTAAATAAACCATCCACTCAAAGACAAGACACTAATCATCCCGTGGGTAAACCTACAACTTCTATGGCTGTGGGGGTTGAGTCAAAGGAAAAGCATTATGTCCAAACTAGTAACCAGTTTGGTAGTTTGGTGGATGAACCAGAAAGTGATGAAGATGAGGATGATGTGGAGGAGCTTTTTACGGATGTGGCTAACAGTATGAAAGCGGATATTGGTTCTGAGGGTGCAAGCACACCCGGTGAATTGGGTGTTTAATGGGTACTATTGCTACATGGAATATAAGAGGGTTGAACCGCCCTCTTAAACAAAAAGAGGTTCGTAAGGTAATCCAAGATAATAATATTCAGGTGTGTGCTATTCTTGAGTCTCACGTACAATTAAATTCGGTTGTTGATGTTTGTAAGAAGATTTGTAACACTTGGGATTGGACTAGTAATGGTAGTGTTTGTGATAAAGGTACTCGGATTATTGTGGGGTGGAATACGGATTTGGTTGATCTAATGGTTATTGATTATTCGAACCAGGTTCTTCACGTTCAGTTAAAGTTTAAGTTGGATAATAAGGCGATGTATTGTTCTTTCGTGTATGCTGAAAATTGTTATTTGAAAAGAAGGGAGTTATGGCATAATCTTGCAGTTCATAAACATTTCACTCGTGGTAAACCTTGGGCTTTACTTGGAGATTTTAATTGTGCTCTTAATTTGGAAGACAGCTTACATGGTTCTTCCAAAATATCCACTAGGATGCTTGATTTTCGTGCTTGTGTTAAGAACATTGAAGTTGAGGATATAAATGGGGTCGGGCTCCAATTCACTTGGAACAATAAACCGAGAACGGGTATGGGTCTTTTCAAAAAGCTTGATAGGGTGATGGGAAACTCTAAATTCATGGATATTTTTAATGATTCAACGGCGGTGTTCCTTCCATACCGGATTTCAGACCACTCTCCATGTTTATTGAAATTCCCCTCTCTTATTAAAGGTAAGCCTAAACCGTTTAAATTCCCTAATTTCTTAATTGGTAAATCGGGTTATAATGATATTATTGCTAACGGCTGGAAAATTGAGGTGAATGGTTATTACATGTTTCGCGTGGTAAAGAAACTCCAAAACTTAAAACATCCAATCCGTTCTTTGCTGCACCGACAAGGCAATCTCCACAAGAAAGTTAATGATCTAAGAACCCTTCTTGATGCTTGTCAAACCCGTCTTGACATTGACCCTACTAATTTGGAGTTGATTCGGGAGCAGAGTAATTATCTTAAAGCTTATCATGAGGCAACTAAAGATGAGGAAGAATTCCTAAAACAAAAAGCTAAAGTCGATTGGTTAAAGCTTGGTGATTCTAACACTGCGTATTTTCACAATTCCTTGAAAATGCGGAACCATAGATGTCGTATTGATACTATAAGTGATGTTCAGGGCCAATTATATGAGGGATCGGATGTTCCTTCGGTGTTTGTTAATCATTTTATGAACATTTTTGGTTCGGATATGCAACCATTGAGAAAACCAGATAATCAGATTTTTACTACTAAGCTCTCGGCCTCTCAGGCGGAGCTGATGGTTAGACCTATATCCGATTTGGAAATCAAGGAAGCTTTTTTCTCTATTGGGAATAACAAAGCGCCGGGGCCTGATGGTTTTTCCTCGGCCTTCTTTAAAAGTTCTTGGGATATTGTTGGGAAAGATGTTTGTTTGACGGTTCATGAATTTTTCAGAAAAGGAAGTCTCCTTAAACAGGTTAACCACACAATCCCTTATTCCCAAAGTGACCACCACTTTTACTCCTAATGATTTTCGTCCCATCTCGTGCTGCAACACTTTATATAAATGCATTACCAAGATTATCTCGGTTCGTATGATGAAGGGTTTGGAGTCGTTAATTGATATCAATCAGTCTGCGTTTGTTCCTGGGGGTAGAATTTCTGATAACATCCTTTTGACCCAAGAATTAATGCATAATTATCACACTAATAACGGTCCGCCTAGATGTGCTTTTAAAGTTGATATTCAGAAAGCTTACGATACGGTCAGTTGGGACTTCATTCGTGATATTCTATATGGATATGGTTTCCACGATAGGATGATTCATTGGATAATGGAATGCATAACCACTTCTTCTTTTTCGATATCCATAAATGGGAACTTACACGGGTTCTTTAGTGGTAAAAGAGGTCTAAGACAGGGTGATCCGATGTCTCCTTATATTTTCACGTTGGTTATGCAAGTTCTCATGTTGATTCTGCATCGAAAGGTTCGTATTGAACGCTCGTTTCGTTTTCATCGTCATTGTGAAAAATTAAATATTATCAATATTTGCTTTGCGGATGATTTGTTCCTGTTTGCTCGAGGCGATGTGGATTCTGCTAAAACTATTATGGGGGCTCTCAATGATTTCAAAGATATGTCCGGGCTTACTCCTAGTGTACCTAAAAGTACCGCGTTTTTCTGTAATGTTTCGGATCGCGTTAAAAGTGGGATTTTGAATATTATGCCCTTCGTTGAAGGTAGACTCCCGGTTAAATACTTGGGAGTTCCTCTTATTTCTACGAGGCTAAATTACCGTGATTGTAAGAGGTTGCTGGATCGTATGGATAATCGGATTGGAGATTGGAAGAATAAAACTTTATCTTTTGCGGGTAAACTTCAGCTGGTCAGGTCTGTTCTGTCGTCCTTATATATTTACTGGTCTGCTGTTTTCTCACTTCCTTCTAGACTTATTGCTGATCTTGAAAACCGGATTAAAAATTTCCTTTGGGACTTTGGACACAAAAAGGGAAAGCATAAAGTTTCTTGGGATATTGTTTGTCAGCCGAAAAGTGAAGGTGGTTTGGGTATCCGGCGTATCCGGGATGTCAATAACACTCTTCTGGTTTATCATATTTGGAGTTTAATCAATGATCGTAAGTCGTTGTGGGTTAAATGGATGCATGAGTATAAAATGAAGGGGCGAAATTTCTGGAGCTTGCAGATTCCTAACTCTTGTACTTGGGGGTGGAGGAAGATTCTTCAGTTTCGTCCCCGTATTAGACATTTTATATGGCATGAAATCGGTAATGGGAGATCTACTTCACTTTGGTATGATAAATGGGATGATTTATGTCCTTTAAGTGATTATATTAACCAGAGAGCAATACATGGGGCTGGTTTGACTTTAAAAACCTGTGTCAGTGATGTTGTTCTTCATAATAGCTGGGTATGGCCGCCTGATTGGATTTCGAGCTTCCCAATTCTTTCAAACTTAAAGGTGGTGAGTATTTATCCGGAAATGAGGGACAAGATCATGGTAATGGATGAGAATGGGACTTCAATGAAGTTCTCGGCTTCAGGAATATGGCAACTTCTTCGAATACCGGCTCATAAGGTTTCTTGGATGCATGTTGTTTGGTTCTCTCAATGTGTTCCAAAACACTCCTTTATGTTGTGGATTATGCTTCATGATAGATTGAGCATGCAGAATCGTATAATGGGGTGGAATATTGGTGGGTATCTAAATCATAACATGTATTGCTGCCTTTTATGTAATGGAGAGCCGGATTCTCATAATCATCTCTTCTTTGAGTGTAAGTTCTCTTCTGAGGTTGGAGTATTTTCAAAATGAAAGGTAAGTTTCAGGGGTGCATGAATGGTTGGGCGAATATTCTGCAATATGTGTCTCAATTTGGTTTGTCCAACTCTATTGATAATGTTATTAATCGGCTGTTACTTGGGGCTTCGGTTTACGTAATTTGGAAGGAACGAAATAACCGGCTTTTCAGGAACTCTTTGAAGACTCCAAAGATCGTTGCTGATGAAATCATTAAGGGTACTCGCCTAAAGCTAATGACTCTAAAGTTCAAGAATTCTGAACGGGTCAATCGGGTTCTCGAAGATTGGCACCTTCCGAGAGGAGTTTCACACCAAATTGATGATAATGGTTGATTCGTTTTTGTTATGTTTGTTTCTTTGGTTCTTGTGTAGGCTTTAGCAGTGTTTACCATTGTTTGGTGGTTTTGGTTTTGTTTACTCTTGTATGGCATGTCATACTTAAGAACTAATATGGCACTTTGTCATATTACTTGTTCTTTTTTGGTTGTGTGGAATGAATTTAACCGGGTAGAACCCTTTACCCAAAAAAGATATTTTACATACGACTTCCATAAAAATAAACAAATAAATAATTTTCCTCTGTTAAGCACATAACACGGGTCACATCCTCTCAAGTCCAAAACACAAAGTCAAGGACCCGAGTAAACATCCACCCCAAGGACAGATAAACTGTTAGGGGATTTGTAAACATCCTCTCGCCCCAAGGATAGTAAAACTATCCTGGAACGCATCCACCTTAACCCCCAACAGGGAAATTAAGGAACATTAAAACATCCATTCGACCCGGTCACGACTTAACAAAAACATTCACGTAGTGGCCACACACTCACATACAAATAAATCAAATATAAATCATGTAAACTTCCAAAAATATATAGCAAATATAGTATAATATATGCAGTATCATCCATACGGTTCAAATGGGTAAAATCGTCATAAAGCGTGTATGCTAGCCCAAACCGTAAAACATTTAAAAAAAGGGCATCATGAAACACACCTGATACGGATCACAAAAAAAATCAACGAGCTGGGGAACCGCTAGGTGAACACTAGACCATGCAAAGGCCTATCAAGTTATAGCACACCAAATGATTAACTAGACTCTACTAACTCATTCGCCCTGCGAGACGTTCCTACATGATTGAGTTGACCCGGAGCCTTGTCCACATTTAAACTCATTCACATCAGCCCCCGAAAATACCTAAAACTTTCCCTCCATTAAAACCGGAGCCAATGGTTCCCAAACTATGCCCGCTTTAAGTTAATTTACCAAATTCGCGCGCTAACGAACCGTTTAATTATCCACCAACCGAACCAGCCTCATTTTGATAAAATTTGGTGTTCTTACAGCCAACACATCAATCTATTACTACAAAAGCTGATTGGGTTGGCAATTCCCTTATTCAACACACTAATTAACAGTTAAACACGAATTCATGCTCTAACGGCCCGATTAAGGGATAACCAACAAAATCAGCCTAATTTAATAAAAATTAAATTTATTCCAGCCATTATATTAATATAACACTACACGAACTGATCGGGTTGGAAATTCTCTCATACAATACGCGAATTGCAACAATTAATGATTAATAACCCGATAAACCCTAGTTTTCTAACTATCGACAAATTGCCGACAACATCAAATCCAATAGCCATGGAATTCCCTTTAGTAGGCCTAGTATTTCCGGCAATCGCAATGGCTTCTTTATTTCTTCATGTTCAAAAAAACAAGATTGTTTAGAGCCGATGGCACAAAATCTCATCTATTTTTTTGACGTTTGTATCATAACACAGATATCCTTTAGCAAAATATGGTATAAGCGGCTTCCGCCGAAAAATTCTTATGTCTCCAGAAAATGCTATATTTTAGCTATTTTCAAATAAACCCGAATCGGCGGATGGCTGAGCTGTAAAGCCGGTCTATCTATATGTATGTGGCTATCTTTAGTGAGTGAT
This sequence comes from Bidens hawaiensis, assembly GCF_021521415.1. NCBI lineage: Eukaryota > Viridiplantae > Streptophyta > Magnoliopsida > Asterales > Asteraceae > Bidens > Bidens hawaiensis. The sequence goes on from NW_027506571.1 coordinate 53,126, forward strand.
ACGAAGGGTATGTTATTAGTTTAGATCTAACCAATTTAATGAATTACTCCTAAAGGTTCACATCAAACTAGTTCAAACTAGTGCTAGTTGATGCGAGTTACTTCGGAAACAAACAGACTAAAGTCAAATTCATTTGGGGTATTCTCTCAATTCCAAAAAAGCAACGGGATCAAGTATGAGTTGTCGATCAGAACATATATGGATTATTCAACACACTAATTAACAGTTAAACACGAATTCATGCTCTAACGGCCCGATTAAGGGATAACCAACAAAATCAGCCTAATTTAATAAAAATTAAATTTATTCCAGCCATTATATTAATATAACACTACACGAACTGATCGGGTTGGAAATTCTCTCATACAATACGCGAATTGCAACAATTAATTATTAATAACCCGATAAACCCTAGTTTTCTAACTATCGACAAATTGCCGACAACATCAAATCCAATAGCCATGGAATTCGAATATGAAGCAAATGACATACCTCATAAGTAAATAGAAGCAAAATCCCTAATTTAAACCTTCACAAGGTTCCCAATTTTCACAACCGACGCGTCCGCTCGCGTATAAAAAACATATAAAAATGTTACCAAAAAACGTCCTCAATCATCATTACCGACAAAGTGCCTCGTATCCCATGATTCACACCAAAAAAACACAAAAGATGTACGAAGTCATACCTTCGAGTATAACTCGTTCTAAGCCCAAATGCGCATCATCCCACAATATCAACGCGAACGAAAACTAAAATCCCCAAACTCGTCTTAACATAGTGGACCTTAGAAAATTTCTATCATTGTCTACCTCCACCTCCACAGCTTCCAGAACCCAAAACACCCCACCGGTTCATTTAGTTTTGAACGCTAACAGTAGAATAGCTCGAAACCATATCAAACGAACTCCTTTTTGGGAAAATAATATATCCACGCATTCGTCTCACCGAGTCGCACCAGAGCCACCTGTTCCCTCCGCCGGAAACTGCCGCCACCATTTCCTGAAAACCAGACAGTCCGCCAGAAAATTAAACCGTCAGTCGGAATGCGAACCCTTTCTTGTTTTGCTCATAACTTGGTCATACGAACTCTAAATCAAGAAAATAATACATCCATGCGACCGCTTCACCGAGCACTACCACCTTGAACCAGCGCCGTCTCAGGATGCCGTCGGAATAGTCATCGGTGATGCAAACAGTTTCCGGATTTCTTGCCTCCTTCGCCGGAATCTTGTTTTGATCGAACCATTCCTCATCCAGGCATCCCCAATCCTCCATACCACCTATTAAAACAGATAAATTAATGAAATCACTGAATCGCACCACCTATGTCGTGCATCATCTTTCTCATTCTCTCCTTCTTGGCCGCCAAGCATTCACATATTAATGTAAGGTTAATTTCCTTGGTGTTTACTTCACCATGCTCTAACTTTGGCCCCTCTAGTTCTCATGGTGACTCCTTGCTCCCATTTAAAACATACGCATTGCATTTAAAATCACATTCCGATATATTTGATAAAATTTTTGTTTAACCCTTCAAAACCCGGAGACAGTTTTGATCGAGATATTACAAGTGATTCCATATCCACGAATTTACGGACGTTACATTCACATTATAGCCTAATGACTAAACTACCCCTAGCCACTTCGACCAGCTATGGACAACAAATAATGCCATTACAGACTCCTAATTTTACGTAGTTGTTGAATACTTTAACTTCGATTACTTTAACTACAAATCATCAGCCGTGATTAATACATTAACAAACTCCCCCTTGACTGACGGTTCTCTGGCTTGTGCAGATAGAAAATCTTAAAGTCTTTTCAACAAACTAATAACTTATAGCTTCTCGTATCAATTCTCCCGCTCGAAGTAAGCAACTCCAGGTGATCATCTCTATCATCCAACTGGTACATGATATGGTTTAATCTTTCAACAATCAGCATCAACTCATCAGCTATCTATCAGCACCTACTAAAGCAAACATTTGACCTTGTCACACATCTTCATGAACAACCCAATTATTTAACATCTTTCTATTCGGTTTTCCCTCTATTTTTAACGTCTATCCCAAATTAACTTTTTGAAGCTCTTTTACATCCCATTCGCTAAGATATACTAATGTTTGTGCATGGTGAATGCTGATAAGATAGAGGAAGGAGAGTAAGTAGCTTATTCATTATCTAGAGATCAGATCGCGTTACTTCTCGGGTTGAACAATGCGGAGTTTGATAAAGTAAGTGAGACTAGGTCGGGTTCGAAGGATCTAGGACTTGAAGGCATGTTTGGACACAATAAGGTTCGATTCTCGAAGCTTATTGTTTTATTAAGGTATGCAGAGTAAGAGGATGGTAGACAGATCAATGCTCGTGCCGCAGCTTAACAAATGACTATATTTGTTGGGATAAGGATATGACAAAGGAAGATTGGAATCTTATCAACCTCCTCAGAAAATGTCTAAGTATGGAAACCGAGCAAACTTAGTCTTCGAGCAAGCTTAAACTTATTCAAGCAAGATATTTTCCTTTACAAGCAAGGTTATCTTCTTGAAGTCTTCTAAGTGTTGGATCGAGCAAGCTAAACTTCATCAAGCAAGGTTGTGTCGGTCCCAAATAACGATCCCTACTCAACTGTCGCAACCCACACCGTGAGGTATTGACTAGATAGGTTAACGACTTGCTACTTTAAGTTATGAATAATATTGTGTTAACCCAAATGTGTGATAAAAGGTTATAAGGTTGGATTTGATGATTCTCACTCTTTCGTCTTCAAACCTAAATTTGTAATTCTTCATTATATGATAAAGATGATGGCTCCTATAAATGGAAACTTGTATGAACTAAGAATGAAAGATGCCATTTCTAGAGGTGGTACCTGCTTTGTGTCACACTCTACTGAAAATGAAACAAAATTGTGGCATAGAAGCCTTTGTCTTGTCAAATTGAAGAATATAAACAAACTTGTTAAAGGTTAACATGTCATTGGTTTACCAACAAGGGAGTTCAAGCTGGATGACAACTGTATTTATTGTCAAAATGGAAAGCAGCACAAATCATCTCACAAAACAAAAGTCATAAACTTCATTAATCAAGTACTTGAAATGCTTCACATGGATCTTTTTAGTCCTGTAAGTGTTCCTGGTATTGGAAAGTAAAGCTATTGTTTGGTGATTATAGGTGATTTCTCAAGATATACATGGGTTTACTTTCATAACTCAAACAAATTTCAATCTAAATTCATAGATTGTTTCTTGGTTGGATATTCAACAAATTCAAAAGCTTAGAGAGTCTATGTAAAAGACTATTTAAGTGTACATGAATCTTCATATGTGAATTTAAATGAAAATCAACTCAAAACTTTAGATGGAGAATCTTGGTTATTTGGTCTTGAGAAGCTAATCAAATCCTTCAAACTTTACCCTGAATACTTTAATGAAACTTTATATAGAAAAAGTGTCCCTAAAGCTATATAGACAGATTATGGTACAAGGTTTCTAGAAAGAACACTGAATACTCTTTGATTAACTTGAAGAAGAACAAAATGACAATCTTGATCAACCACAAGTTCAAGAGAATCTTGTCATAAATAATGAGAAACCTGATGACCAGCAAGATCAAGAACAAGATGAAAGACAGTCAAACTTTGAAACTTTGTTTCAAAATTTGAACATTGGAAGTGATATTGTTTCAACATCACAACAGAATGTTGAAGAAGATGCTGATTTGAACCATACAACATCAGATCCGGTTATTGAAGAACCTGATCTCAATGACACATATCTTGATTCAATAATTTCTTCAAATGAAATTATTAAAACATATTTTGTTAAAAGAATTTATCCTCCTGAAAACATAATTGGTGATCTACATGAAAGAGTTACAAGAAGTGAATCTGAAACTTCAAACATTTGTTTATACTCCTGCTTTCTATCCAATATTGTACCACATAACATTGTTCAAGCATTGAAAGACAATAGTTGGGTAAAATCAATGCATGAAGGTTTGGCTCACTTTAGAAATTTGCAAGTGTGGGAACTTGTAGATAAGCCAAGAGTTTCAATAGGAACCAAATGGGTTTTTAGAAATAAAAAGGATGAAAGAGGCATTGTAATAAAAAACAAAGCAAGACTAGTAAGATCAAGAACAAGCTGAAAGACAATCAACTTTTGATGTGAAACCTGACATTCTTGATTAGCCACAAGATCAAGAAATTCTTGTCATGAATGATGTGCAACCTGAAGACCAGCAAGATCAAGAACAAGCTGAAAGACAATCAACTTTTGAAACCCTGTTTCAGCCTTTTAACATTGGAAGTGATATTGCTTCAACATCACAACATAATGTTGAAGAAGATGCTGATTTAAACCAAACATCATCAGATTTGATCATTGAAGAACCTGATGTCAATGATTCAAATCTTGATTCAACAATTTCTTTAGATCAATTGTTTAAACTTTGTTTGTAGAAAGAAATCATCCTGCAGAAAACATCATTGGCGATATTCATGAAAGATTTACAAGAAGTGCATATGAATCTGTAAACATTTGTTTGTAATCCTGCTTCCTATCCTAAATTGAACCCAAGAACATTGTTCAAGCTTTAGAAGACAATAGTTCGGTGGAAGCAATGCAAGAGGAGTTGGCTCAATTCAGAAATCTGCAAGTGTGGGAATTTCTAGATTAGCCAAGAGGAAATTTTTCATCAGGAACGAAATGGGTTTTCTGAGATAAAAAGGATGAAAGAGGCATTGTGATGAAGAACAAAGCATGACTAGTTGCACTAGGATGCTTACAAGAAAAAGGTATAGATTTTGAAGAAGTATTTGCTCCAGTAGCAAGGCTAGAAGCAATTACAATACTCTTAGACTATGTTGCTTCAAATATCATCAGAGTATTTCAATTGGATGTCAAATCTTCTTTCGTAAATGGAAAGATAGCGGAGGTCTATGTCACTCAACCTCCAGGTTTTCAGGATCCTGAGTATCCTATGTAACAACTCGGGTTTTCGTATTTTAATTCGTATTCGTTTACCCGACTCATGAATATATTTCAGATCTTTCAAATTATTAAAATCTTATATTTATTAGTATTTAACTTTGTTAGACTTATTTTATATTCATATAACTTTCAATCTCGTTAAACTATGCTTAAAAACCTTTAAAATCACTTAAAGCGACTAAAAAAACGCACTTATAGAAGTACATGGACTAGTTTTGCATATCTTCGACTGAATTAACGAAACTTTTAAGCTCCAAGATATCTACATTAATGTTTTAAATCAGCCCAAGCTGTTTTCTTGTTGTCCAAGCAAAATTTTGTTTGTTATTATACCCAATTTTCTCATTAATAGCTTATATTGTTTCCAAATCGATTGGATTCCTTCATAAATGGATTATAACACTCAATATTAAATCAAAACACATCTATAAACCCTAAAACTACTGAAATCCAGAATCCACCCCATATTCCATGAAAGTGCCCTTCTCCATAGTCGGTTTCTTCAAGATTAATCAAGTTCTTCAAGCTGTCGTTGCCTTTCAAGCTTTAACTCCTCGTAGACCACAATTTCTCCTAGTTCAAATCCTCGTTTGGGTAAGATTTCTTATTCAATATTGTAGGTTTTTATCTCCTTTACAAAATCCCTCAACCATTTTCTGAGATTGAGGGGTTTACCTTGTCAGTTGGACCACGACCCGTTTAAGGGCAAAATAGTTAACAAGATTGACTATTTGATTTCTCTATCTTCTGGTCAAAATTAGTTTTCGGGCCAGAAGACTTTTTTGTTTTCTTTGAATTTTGAGTGTACTGACCAAATGCCGATAGCCAACTCGCTGTTTGGTTTATGGTCAGTACCAGCTCGATTATTTGCTGAAAATTCATAACCAGAGTTTTATACATCCGTTTGGATTGATTCCAATGGATATGATCTCGGTTTTGACTCTACTTGGCTCAGATCACCATTGAATGAACTTTACTCGTTTAATCATTTTCTCAGTTTACTCGATTAGTCATCGAGGTGAGTAATCACTCCCCTTTTTAATTATTTTAAACCTTTTGGGGAAATATGCGTACTTTATTTATTTTCCAATTATTTAGTATTCGACTTGCATATGTTATTTAATACTTTAACAGTTTATACCTAACGTGTTATATGTTTATATGCTTAGCTTGAATATTTGTCGGATATGTCTAACATATTCTCAGTCTTGTACGATCTTACGTCCGTCATGTTAGCCATCGTTCAGTTTCATCTGACATCAGGCTTACCGACATCATTATTTACTTGCTTATTGGTTAAATTGCTTATCTCACTTGACACAGTTTGCATTTTTCTTTATTTATTATATATTATATTATATCTCACTTAACTGGTGGTGTACACACTCAACATGTGTTGTTGACAAACATTTATATTTTATACGCATATGCAGGTTATTGTTTGAACTTATTGCAAGTTGGTGAAGACTTAGTGAAGAACTAAGTTGGTGAAGATTTGTATTCATTGTTAGTTTAATGAGTTGTACTTTGTATTTGAACTTATTTTAATATTTAATTATTTTAAATATATATTGTCACTTTTAAATATTTCATAATAGTACCTTCAGAGCTGTGAGTAATCAGCTCACGTCCCGGCATTTCCGCCTTAGGTTGGGGTGTAACATCCTAGTAGAGTTTATAAACTAATAAGGCTCTATATGGACTACATCCAGCTCCAAGAGCTTGGTATGATGAGTTGTCAAACCATATACTTGTTAATGGATTTCAGAGGGAAGCCATTGATAAGACTCACTTCTACAAGGAAAGAGGAAGAGATTTGTTACACCCCAACCTACGCGGAAATGTCAGGTCGTGAACTAATTGCCCACAGCTCTCAAGGTACTAATATGCAATAATGGAAATTTCAATATCTATTTAATAAATTTCAAATAAAATGAATACTCCTTACAATATCCCAAAAACAAACAACGCACCAAACAAATATAACCATAAAAATAATTGTCTCTTTAAATTTTCTCTAATATAATTCCTTAAGTGATCTTCCAACTTCTACTACTTCACATCACATGATGACCTGCATATGTGTTGAACATAAAGTAGATTTGTCAACACAAGGTTGAGTGAGAAACACACCAATTTAAATGTACATATAGTGTATATAAAAATAATTAATTGCAACAAGTCATATGAGAATAACAAATTAACCAAATGAGCAAGTATAAATAAGATGTCGAGAAGCACAAAGCTATAACGACTGGCATATGATCATACTACTATGATATTATGTTGGACCTCTCCGAATGCAGTTCGCGTAAAGAAAATAAGCACATAACAAGTACGGTATCAAATTCGTTAGCACATAAGTCAATAGTTACAGTTTTGTGTATAATTATATATAAGAAATATAAATTACGCATATGTCCCAAAAATGTGGAAAACAAGTAAAATACGGGGAATGTGGTACTCACCTTAAAAGACGAGCAAACACTAATAAGATAACAAGAATGAATACGCCGATGCAAGCATTGACGATGTAGCCTAATAAAAGATTAAGTGCAGAAACAAAACATAAGGATTTGACGTGTAACATTACAGCCTGAAAGTTTGAGGATCAGTTATAATTTTGTTAAAAATATATTTAGCCTTATTGTTTTATAGATCCTTTAGTAATTATTTAAATACATTTTAAATATATTTAATATTATAAAAGAAATACATGTTTATAATATATAAGCATAAAAGTTAAAAGTTAATTTAGTCATTCTAAAAAATATATTTAATGAATATATATATATATATAATTATTTTACTTTTATTAACGATTTCTTTAAGTTAAAGGGGTTTAAATAAAAATAAATAGAACATAAATAATTTATATAAAATAAGATCTTTTATAAAATGCTTATTTTTTTTAATATGGTTTAATTATCAAGATTATATTAAATATATTTTAGATTAAAAATCTTTTTTTAACATTATATCTTTATCAATCTTTTAATATTTCATACTATAAAATTTATATATAAGACAAATATAATATAATAGAATTTTTAATGAAGTTTCAGAAACGTAACTAATTAATATGTCAGTTTTAATAAAATACAGATATATATTTATAATATTTATAAATGTAATCAAATATGTCATTATATGTTTAAATGGGAATTATACCAAAACAAAAATAGAAACTTCAAATGGCCTGATGGCTGGTCCTCCAAACATAAGGAAACACAAACCCAGCCAACTAGGCTGGGTGTTCAGTTGGTTTAAACAGCAAAACAAGTATATAAAACCACAACCCAATTCATCCCCAATACCCAATAAACCCTAGAATCTACCATTGATCAATTCCCTATATGATGGTTCAATTAACGTTAGGGTTAATGTTCTTTGCTCAATTACGAACATAACCTCATAATTTATTACCTTAACAACTCACGAATAGATGGATTAATTCAGGATGATTGCGGATGGCGACTGAGGGTAATGAACGAACAAGTATTTGCCGATTATAATACAATTAATTAGAGGGTTATGGATGGCTATTGGCTCGATATTGTGCTTTCTAGATTAATTGAATTAATACGATCATTTACATACATAATAAGTTATGGTTTTGGGTCGGTTGGATGATTTACGAGCAAAAATTCGTTTAGATCCAATTAGCATAATAATATCATCGGTTACACCGATTAAGGAAGGAATAACATAAACTTCGATCCAATTTCCTTATTGGAGACGAGAATTGAGGAGCAAGTCAAGAAACGGGTTCATGGTTCGTTATACGAGTCATGGGTTAATGGGTATGGGTCAAGGGCTTCTGGATCGGAATAATAATATAATAATATATATTGTATTTGTATTTTTAGTCCCTAGAGGTTGAGGGTGGAAACACTATTGGGCAAAAGTTTTGTATAGGGTTAATTTTGACAAAACTTAAAAGATATAATCAAAAGTAATTAAATATTTATAAAGTAATCAATTTAACTCGTAAACGCAATTATATTTATTTAATAACCCGAACATTGAACCGATTCAGGTAAAAGTATAAATTCAAAAACCTGAGTTGTTATAGTCTCCACTACTTTAAAGAATTTCGTCCCGAAATTACTATAACAACACCATTAAATTTTAAGAAAAACTACAAATTTTAAATATGATCCAAAATTAATCATAATACATAACTTTGAATAGTTGAAGCAACGCTTCAAATGAAAATACAATAAGAGCACTTATATATAGGATGTACCAGCGACGCTATCTCAACTACTTACGGTTTTATATTATGACACACAATTATTCAGATTATGATTTCCATGCAAGGACTTTGGTAATTATGTATGCATCCATAATAACTTAGATCACTGGATGGTCCACATAAGTCATCCCATTGTGTGGGTTACAAACGTTTAACTAAAGCATGATTTTGAAGAAACAAAAATTTTAAGGAGTTTTTAGTTAGAAATCACAAATATATAAAACAATTCCTAAAGTTGCAATGGATTTACTAAAGAAAAACATCGCAAAAATATAAGTATTTAAAGTTCAAGAAGAGATAACTTATAAATAGTTAGGGTTAATGAAGGTAAGGAAATAAGATATAAGTAGGCTTTAATAAACAATCATTTTAAACAAAAAAGAACTTTTTTCATAAAATAGAAGATTAATAGTCCAAATACGGAAATAATCCAAGGCAATAAAAAGGCGTTACAATACGTAATTACGAAAAAGACAAAATAAATTAATATAGATAAAAGGGAACGACAAAGGTCTTCACGATCGTTGAGTAGCTTAATTGACGGGACTCGGGCACCATAAGGAGTTGCATTCATAGAAGTTGGAGCAGTCTATATAGGTTTACATGGGGTAGCTTGAATTACACGTGCTTGAACAGTCTGCAAGAAAGTTGTTTGGTGGAATATGTCCGGTAAACTTGAGCTTGCGTTTGCGAGGTTTGGTAGTGTTGGGTTAATTAAGGTTGACCTTGATTGATGGGAGAATCATGAACGATAGGGGGTTGACGGGTTTGAGCCTGGTGAGCATGGGTCATGTAGTAGGTCATAGTCATAGATTGGGCTTGATGAGCTTGGGTAAGTTGAGGGCACGCATTCGGAGATGATTAGGGTTTCCACAATGATAGCAAGCACGGGTATTTGGAACACCGGGTTAAGTGGATGGCATGTTACCATCCTGAGAAACAGACGTCTCAAATCGCTGTGGGGAAATTGGTGCACTACGGACTCGACGAAAGTAATCAGCAAGGTGGCCATAATGGTTACAGTTGGTGCAAAAACGACAATCGGAGGTTGCTCGGGTGGTGACGGTTGCAAGTATTACAAATGGGGTGCGCTCCTTTGTAAGGTCTCTTTTTCAGACAAGTTGAAGACGCTCGCGGTTGAGTAGGGTTCTTACGTTTCTTGTTGTGAGGATGAGGGTGGTAGATGATTTGCCGTTACAAGGTGAGTGGTTAGTGCAAAAGGTTGGGTCGATTTCATGGAGGTTATGAATTTGGGTTGCTATCCTAGGGATCACAACAATTAACTCTTTGGCTATATAAGCAGCTATACGGTGGTGGTGAGAATCAGACGATTGATGTCTAGGATTAAGGTGGTTTCATAGATGAGACATTCTAACGAAGACCAAAAATAAAGATTTATAAGTTGAATGATAAGTTGAGGAAAACATTAGAATAATAAAATGTTTAATTATTTAGATTTCTTACAATAACGTTGCCTTAAGAGGTAAGGGGATTTGCATCATAAGGATTAAAAGTAAAAGATTATAAGATGATGGGGTACATTGCATAAATAGTTATTAGATAATGTAGTCAATATGATTAATGTGTGATGATTGCACGAGGAGCTAAGTCAGTTTAAAATTTTATTTGATAAAAATTTACAATAAACTAACGAAATGTAATTTGTGGATGTTGGCCTCCCATGAGCTTTCCATGATAATTTGAATGACCCAACAAATTTAACAAATAAAAGAAAGGTAGTTTGACGGCCCATGAGCGTTACATGGCATTTTAACTGTACTAACTAAATAACGATCAAAACAGGTGGGTTGGATGGCCCATGAGCGTTACATAGAATTTTAACTGTCCCAACCAATTAATGAAATTATCAATGCAATATAGTTTGTTGGACCGATGAGCGTTACACGGCGTTTTAACGACCAAACTAAATAACGAACTATCGAAATAAATATGGATAGTCGGAGTATCTTGTGAATCACCACGTTGATTCCTCAAACACAAATACGAAAACAAGTTTAAGAAATTGATTATTCCATGGATTTTTC